>NC_080729.1:9153933-9436433 GCF_019097595.1 Hemibagrus wyckioides | reverse complement strand
ATTTGTTTACTTGTGTAAGTTTATTCGCTGCTTATTTAACTTCTCATTAAATAAACAGCGCTGGATAATTTTCATTTCATTTGACGCGTGTGAACAGACAAGTTTTCAGTACAGCTTTACTGTAAATGCAACAAAACAATATATAAACCAACACACATCTATAGCTGACTATATAACTGCAACATTTATTCATTTCTCTCCTCCTACACATTCACACACACACACACTCACACACACACTTTTCTCTTTGTCCTGTGCACACACTAGTCAGGCCATGGCTAACTGTCCTACTTTTTGGAGTGTATTGCCTGGAAGTGGACGTGTGTGTGTGTGTGTGTTTTTGGTAAAGCAGTCAGCTGGGATACAGGCCATTGTTGAAAGATCAGTTTCACCCCAGCTATGGCAGTCTGGTGTGTGTGTGTGTGTGTGTTTGTGCATGTTTTAGACAACACAGTTGTCAGCTGGGATGCACACAATTGTTGAAAGATCTGTTTCAGTTGATGCGTGTGTGTGTGTGTGTGTGTGTATGCATTAACTAGTGTTAATGATGACCAAAATATTGCTCAGTGTAAGTTGACGGGTTTAGCTACATTTTAATAAATAGTCAATGAAAGCTCATATGCAAAAATAAGACTGGAGCTCTGTTCCACTCTTCTCTCGACCCTGATGGAAATGGTCTCTAACCAGGAGGACCCCAGGAAGATGTACATGGCATACTTAATATCTTTCTCTCTCTGTGTCTTTCTCTGTCGAGCTATACATCCTGCTCCTGAGCTTCCAGTGTTCTGAGTTTCCAGTGGGACCACTGCCTCTACCCCTGGTTGGAGTCTCGTCACTTGGTGGTGCTCACTGATGCTGTGGATGGATCTGTGTGGACAGCCTGTGACCCAGGAGACAGCCTTGGACAGAGCCACTTGGGGACTTTCACACCGTCACAGGTCTGCTATTGCATCTGTCAGCAAGGAATTAGTGTCTATAATGAACTCAGAAACTACACTGACCTAATAGTTCCTCATGGACCCTTGGTTGCTGTTGTAGAAAGGACATTATTTACATTTACATTATTTACTGTCCAGTGTCACCCAAATAAGGATGGGTTCCCCTCTGAGCCTGACCAAGATTTTCCTTGCCACTGTCACAGCAGGCTTCCTCATGAGGGATAAAATAGTAACTTTAATTTGAAGTTCTCTGTTTCTATACATCTGTAAAGTTGAAAATTGAACTGAAATGAATTGAATTGAATTGAATTGAATTGAATTGAATTGCATGGCCTTCACCATCACCAGATCCCAGCCTCACTGAAACCAGTTTCTGACTGACAGCATTACAGCTAAATGACAAACTGAGGGAGAATCTTTTAAAAGAATGATACTCATCCCTCCATTACAGATCATCAGTCTTACAGTAATCTGTGCCAAACTGTTCTGGAGACTTGTGAAAATGCAACATCTGACTGAATCAATCTATAATTCTGTGTAGATATAAATCAGTTTAATGTTTAAAGTGGAATCCTCATGAGTGTTTAAGATATTCTTTCTATATCTGAACATTACAGTGACTGAATTCTATGTTCAGCAGTTTCAGGACCGTGGGCTGGCTTTGCTCCAAATAACATTGTGGTCCTTGACCATGATAACTATCCTTGATATATTCACGTAATAAAATCACGCATGGCTATGACTCAGCATAGAAATATATATTACACACAAGATCCAGAGTGTTACACAATCAGAGCAATGACCACAGACTCTCTCCATTCCCCCTTTTCTCATAGTCTTCTAAATGATTAATAATTTCATTAGTTTCTGAGCTCTTAGTTGTAGCTTACTGACAGTCAGGGTGTGTACACGGGTATGTGTGTGTGCACATATCCTGAAGCTAAAAAGATTAGAAAGGGCAGAGAAAATAAGACCGGGTCATATATGTGATTACTGTGTGTGTGTGTGTGTGTTTTACTTTGCTCACCAAGCATGGAAGGATAACAAGAGGGATTATGTTTCATGGCTGAGTCTGGGGTAGAGCAGGTACTATAGGACCTAAACCCTTCACTCCTTGAGTCAGTCTATGTGTGTGTGTGTGTGTGTGTGCGGAGGCCAAACAGCAGTTTCAGAGACTCTTGGAATGTTAACAGCAGCTCGACAGGAAGTGAGAGAGAGGGTGGGAGAGCTGGAGAGAGAGAGAGAGAGAGAGAGAGAGAGAGAGAAGAAAAATGATGGAAAAGAATGAATGTGTTTCTGTTTTCCGCTGACTTGTAGCTTCAGTGAGAGCTTTAGCTCTGGCCAACATTGTCGATCATGACAACTGTATTACAGCACTACAGCGTCGTCTGTTACAACATCCAGGCAAATACACACAACACTCACTGGCCAATTCACAGACTGTGTGTGGGTCTTGTCACACAGAGTCTAAGTGGCACACTGACACAGTGACACTCATTATCTGTCTGCTGAGCTGCAGGATTAGACATATGCACACACACACACACACACACACAAGAATAGTATTACTATCTTTATGGGGTAATTCTGTTCACTTCAGGACTATTGTTGCTAAATAAAGGTATACTTAACCCTAACCTTAATCTCAACAACTCATGATATCCCCTATATAAGAACTAAAACATTTCAACATGGATTATTTTCACATAACACGTGTGTTATTCCACTCATACCACAGAGACCTGCCAGTGACTATAATTACTAAATGACAAACTCTGCTTTTTAACCGTTTATCATTACATTTAATAAAGACAGGTCAGTTTCTTTTTCTTTGTTTGTGTTAAAGCAATAGCAGTTAATGAGAGGAAAATAAAATCAGCTTGTCACGTGGCCGAGTATCCAGACACACGCAAACCTCCGTGTCCTGAAGACTGTCCTGTGTCCGAAACAATTTATAAATCCTACATACACACATAACAGTATGTATGACATCAACGATTACACTTTTTTCTTTGTTAAACCACAGTTTTAACATCCATTTAATATTAGGCTTAGATTATGTAGATGCTGTCCTTGTGATGTTACTATGGGAATGATAACATATCAGAACTAGCATAAAGTTAAACATTAAAATATAAGCTAGCATTACTGTAAACAGCTGGAACTGCTGTCAGAGCTGCTGTTGCAAAAAATGAATGGTCTGTGTGTGAGTCTTATATTTTTTTTCCCCTTGTTTTTCTATGTAGCTTAGTGGTTAGCATGTCTGCCTCACACCTCCAGCATCCTGGGTTCGAGTCTCGCTCCCGCTCACTCTGTGTGTGTGGAGTTTGCATGTTCTCCCTATGCTTGGTTGGTTTCCTCCCACAGTCCAAAGACAAGCTTCTAGGCTGATTGGAGTCTCTAAATTGCCTGTAGTGTGTGATTGCGTGAGTGAATGAGTGTGTGTGTATGCCCTGCGATGGGTTGGCACTCCAGGGTGTATCCTGCCTTGATGCCTGAGATACGCACAGGCTCCCCATGACCTGAGGATAGATCGCATAAGCGGTACAGACTTCACTTCACTTTCCTGAAACTCAGACACATCTCTACAAAGCAGGAGGTATTTCAAGTTTGACCGTTGTTCCTGTTCCGTTATTGAACATCTACCTTTTTAGTACACAGTAAGCTCAAAGATCAAATTTGGAGATGCTTGAGACGTATGTGCTGAAGATGTTTATTTTTCACTTCATCCCAAGCTGTCAGTCAAACTAATCCTGCATACTGCCTGGCTGCCTGAAGGTATATGTGCCATGACAGTTAAAGGACAGCAGGAATTGCCCTTAAAATATTTGGAGAAACAGAAACACCTCAATGTTGAGTCAGCTCTATTAGACACACAAACACACACACACACACACACACACTTTTAAAAAATGCAGGTGCTTACATGCAGCTGCACAAGCACAAACAGAAATACAGCTAGACCAGTAGATCTCCAGGCGAGCACACCTGCTGGGTGTGGAAACTTGGCTTTATGTTTAATAATTATTTATTAAAACCTTTTTGAGATCTTCAGCCAGGAATAGGAAGCTAAGGCAGTTTACATGTTTCCTGATATGACAGTGAACTTATTGCCGGAGTGTTCAGTGATTCAGTCCAAAGACACATCTTCTTCTTCTCAGTGTAAAATCTACTGCCTTGCTCTTTACCTTTACCTTCATATTCCCTAAACCAGATGTTCTCATAATTCTTACAGTTAGGGACAGATGTATGTAAAAAAAAAAACACCTTAAGATTCATTTTATCTGTAATTTTAAATGCTCATTGATATGTTTAAGATGACAGTTTTATACTTGTAGCCCTAAATGATGAGATAAATGCCTTCCTTTAATGAACACAGTGATTCTGGCATATTAAAAGATAGATAGATAGATAGATAGATAGATAGATAGATAGATAGATAGATAGATAGATAGATAGATAGATAGATAGATAGATAGATAGATAGATAGATAGATAGATAGATAGATAGATAGATAGATAGTAACTTAACTTTAAACTTTATAATTGTTTTTTCTATATTTAATTGTTTCTATACTTCTGTAAAGCTGCTTTGGGACAATTAGTCTGAAACGCACACCAACACCAAACCTCAGTGACAAGTGTTTGTACTTAGAAAGGTAGAATTTATCACATTTTTATAGACCCCTGGGGGTTTCTGGACACCACCCTGAGAACCGCTACCCTCAACAATTCTCATTCACATAATCCAAATGCACATGCCTGTGAGTAACTGGCTTCCGCATGCCTTGCCCTTTCACTTAAAGACTCTTTTGTGTTTAGCAGATAGGCAGCAGCCAGATGATATTTGACACTAGCAAGCAAAGCCTGGGTGCACTGGAGCCATTTCACTACTCATCAAAGAACAAGCCGCTGAAAATTAGGCTTTTAACTTCATTTTACCTGAGAGACGCTAGTCATAGAGACACGGTACCTGATGAGATTGGGAAATTTCTAATACGTCACGTTTACGTCAGGTAAGGAAAAAAAAAACAGCCGCGTAATGAACAGCTCACAGGTGATTCAGAGGAACTCTCTCGGTGTTGACATCACTCTGGCGCACCCTTACATTCACTGATCGCTCACAAGACAGCATAAACAGCATGTCAGAGCTGTAGACTAAGCTATCTACACCACACTAATAGTGGAATAACTGGCTACATGAGTCTAAATAGTATTTCACATGTCAGACAGATTGTCTCCAGTCAAAAACATTTGCTATGAACCTGATAGTGTTTAAGAAGAAGCAGATCAAATCAGCAGAGACTCAAATTACTCCCTCTAGCCATAAATTACAGAGGTAGAGAGTGAAAAATACAAAGAAATGAGAGATGTGGTCAGATTTAAGAAAGAAATTAAGCATATAGTTTACATAAAAATACATGGGTTCTCAACAAAACATGATTTCATTGCTTAAACTTAATTTAAACAAGTTTCTAATGACTAGATTGAATGATGCAGAGCGAGCGTGATCATGTATTATTAACTTAAACCAATTACATAGTGAATTCCCAAGAGGATGTTGGCACTGATGGGAATTAAGGTAATTAAAGCACGCATGGTAGAGTAGTGCAGCTGTAATGTGTCTTTTACACAACACAAGTGTCGAGGGTTTGATTCTCAGCTCAGTGTTTGGTTTTATTTCATTCAGCATGTTGGATGCACGTCCTCAACTAATTGTCACTCATTTTAATCACGAGGTACTGATGCACGCATTTGAATGAAGTAAATTCAATAAGCTTTTTTCAGTGTATTAGTCACTGGCGGGTTATCACAAGTACTCTGTCTGTCTTGGCAGCCATGTTGGCGATCCTGAGCAGATATTTTCAGTCAGATGTATAAGACCAGGCTCCTCTCTACTCAAACAGGGAGCGACTTGTAGACCAGTAAAAGTAAAAGATCTACAGGATGGCATTTCTTTTCAAATCTGACAAAATGCCTTAATAATTTGAAGACTTTGACTCAAATAATGTTAGAATATAATTTTTGTAGGTTGTTCTGGCTATTGTGGATACGTGTTTCTTTCAAGCAAGTACTACAGTATCTGCATGAGTGTTAGTGTATGAATATGATAGGCCCATTCTTTTTCTCTTTTTTTGAGTGGCGCAACTTATGTAATATAGCCGCCATACCTTACACAGGGGCCCACTGGTATTTTAAGTAGTGGCCTCTACCTGTTTTTACCTGTTCAGCAAGAAAAAAAACCTCCATCTTTTACCTGTTTGCTCACTTTCTTTCTCTCATTCCCATTTACTTTCTTTATACTGACATGCTCTATCACACCCTTTTTTCTGGCTGAATGAGAGACGGCTCCTGTCAGTCATCGTCTAGTACCATGTCTTTCATGCTTGAAGTTGCTTGATGACATTGTTAAATATCCAAGCTGGTCAGTAACATATATGTACACATTTCCTGTCAATTCCAACCTGACACCACTTATTTCAGGATTGTCAGGATGACTCACGGCCGATCCTGAACATCAGATTATAAAATGTTGTTTTTTAATCTATGACTCGGTATGTGTTAGCTTACATATTTTTGAACCAAAATCATATTCATTCGTTTAAACCAAATCTTCTATCTACTTATTCTACAAATCTACTCTACTACTTATAATCTTCTTATAATCTACTCATTATTATTATTATTATTATTATCATCTTTTTTTTCCATCAAATGATTTGTGCAGACATGAAACTCATTATGTAGTACTTCCTCATGCTTTCCAAGTAAGTAAGAATTCTTACCTTTCTTTGGCAAGACTTAATCCCAATTTGGAGATTTTCTCACTGACCTTAGAATACTGAGCTATTTAGCATAATGTGCAAAACTCTTTCCATATCTCCTCCTACAACTTTTCTTTGATCTTAATGTCTCAATTGTCTCATCTTTAGCCTCAGAGAGATGGCTAACACACACTCAAAACTGTTCTTCTGAAACAAACTTACATCTATGACCACAGATAACAATAAACAGATAGCAAGGTTAAATTTTATGCACATGTATGGTACATGATTTTGCTGTATCCCATCAATTCAAACACAACAGGAGGTGCTATAACAATCAAATTACTATTTAGCTGTAACTGTTTGTCAAGCTAATTTATATACGTTCACACATACAGCGTCTCTCAGTGATGCAGATTAATTGTTTTCAGTGAGAGCGGCCAACTTCCAGTGACATGAGCGACAGCAACTGTTGGCAGCTAGATGTCAAGAAAAGTAGTGTAGCGACTTGCTGCAGTGACTACCAACAGGAGCGAAGACAGTAGAGCTCATGTGATCCGTGACAAAAAACACACACTGCTTCTCCTTCATCTCACATGATATGATGCAGATACACTGCTGAATTTTATACACATCATATCTCTCTCCAGAATGTTTCATTTTAGCCTTAAGAAATCTGATTTTAAATTCAAGTTGCCCCACCCACTGGTAAACGTTATTACTCTGGCAACCAGTAGTTACACCTAGTTGAAAACACCAGCAGGAACGTTCACTGACGACTTAATACTACAGCGACTGTCGACTTGAAGTTATAAAATCATTGCATGTGTGAACGTAGCTTTAGTATCCTTTTAGCCATCCAGTAGTATTTGATCTAACCTTTCGCAAATGATCCGCTAGAGCCACGACTTGCTGCTTAATTTCTGCTTCCAACTATATTTATTATCATCACTATTTTCATCTTCTTCTCCTTCTTCTTTGAAACTGTTTGATATGGTTTTGCTGACTCCAGCCCAGCTTGAGTAACCTATCAATTAGTTGAGACTGTGGTCTAGTTGATCCAATCTGACGTTCGATTCCACCCAAGGGAGGATGGTGACAGATTTTATTAACCCAAGGAATATAATACATGAACAGAATGATTTAATACAGAGATATGTGTTAAATATGTGTTAAAAGACTAACATGCAGTGGATCAATTAAGTTTTAGTTTAAACTAAATAATAATTTCACGTTTTTACCATGTAACTCAGCATCTAATTTATGTTTTATTGGCACCCTAAGCCTCCATGAATAGGATCCCTATTCACTAATAACTTTTCATGTGCTAATATAATGTACTAATACAGCGTCTTGATGCGGGAGGAGGTTGAGCACATTGTGTTAAGTGAAATCGGATGGTTAACATGATGAATTCTGTATTCAGACAGAAGGCGCAGCCGGTTTTACTTCTAATAATAGCGACTGGACGGCAGAGAGGAAACGGGAGAAAAGGTAAGGAAATGCCAGAGAATTCCTCCGGGAAGCGCTCCAAACTCTTTAACCCTGGCCAAACCGGCAACCGGCTCAGTGCACGCGCGCACGCACTCACACACACACACACACTACGAAATAAATGAGACAGGGAGCTAATGAAGGATGAAGGAAAGGAAGGAAGAAAGAAGAAGGAAAGAAGTTGTTTGGGGTTTGAGCAGCGCCTGTGTTCCTGCTTCAGCGTGCCAGAACAGCTTCTGTATGATGCAGATGTATTAATCATATTTCACAATAAGCTTACCTCCGTAAAAAAGTTATCCATGGTCCTTATTATTGCCAAGAAGCCAAGCGGACTTCATAAAAGTCGCGCGGCCCAGCTAGGCAACTTTATTTTTCTCTCAGTGCAGTAATTACAGATGTTAAATCCTCACTCCATTTCAGTGGCTCAAGTTCCAGATCGCAGTCTCTCTCTCTCTCTCTCTCTCTCTCTCCGACACACACACGCGCGCACGCAAGGGTAAGACACTTCTTTGTTTCAGAGGTTACAGATGTTCACGAGCAGCCCCGAGACAACGAGAGGGTCCGCGTTTACGAGCGCGAGCTGTAAATTCCGGGGATCCGGCGTCCACTTTGAGCGCGAGGTCACTTTGTGCGGCGTGGTGACGCGCGCATCGGTAAACAGCGAGGGCTCCGACTACTGCCAAGTTCGCTGTGACTCCTCCGAGTCTCTCTCTCTCTCTCTCTCTCTCTGTCTCTCTCTGTCTCTCTCTCTCTCTGTCTCTAGCTCCGCCCTGAACGCTGTTTGAATGAGAAGGGCCTCGCGCGCTCCTCCTGCCGTTTCACGGTGAGGTACCCTGCATGGGTCACACACACACACACACCCGGTTTCACACAAAGGTAAAGAAAAGTTCTTTAATCATTTGGACTCCATCAAGAATAAAGTCGTCAGAAAAGTTCACGACAACCTCGCTCCTGGCACTAACCTTAAAAAGTCATGATTATTTGGGATTTTGTCTCGTGCGCTCAAACATCTGTATTGTAAACACAGGTAGCAATATCCACTTTCAAAACAGCTGTTAAAACATATTTAGTGTTATTTTGGATATACCTGTTTATCCAGCTAAAAAAAATATTTCATAG
Source organism: Hemibagrus wyckioides (assembly GCF_019097595.1). NCBI lineage: Eukaryota > Metazoa > Chordata > Actinopteri > Siluriformes > Bagridae > Hemibagrus > Hemibagrus wyckioides. The sequence goes on along the minus strand of NC_080729.1, from coordinate 9,427,117 downwards.
TTGCATGCATTAGTTTAAAAGGCAGCCACTGAAATTAATCTACTATAATAAATAGATTATTATGTAGCACAATTGATTATTATCTGTTATAATTGGTTATACATAGATTATTAACAACTGATGTGTAAATAATTAAATAGGCTAGAAAGGTGAGGTTCCTGATGCGAAACTCAAATGACAGGCCAGCTTACTTATGATTTGGAACCTATAACTACGAATTTCTAAACCGATTTGTTTCATACTGTAGCACATTTAGTGTTTTTGTCAAAATATTGAATAAATGCCTTAAGAACTGAAATCATATCATGTCACAGCTGATTCAGTGGTATCATCAGATAACAATTTTTTTAATTGTATGGCTCACAGAGGGTGCAGAAGAAAAGCATTTGTCCTATTTTTGGGAGATCGTGGCTGTGCTCTCTGAGTGGGAGAGATGGATGGAATATTCCCTTATACACAGGCGATTCCAGTGACACTGGCCAATCATGGGCATCTGTCAGCTCATAAATGCAGAAGAGTGTAGAGAGGGTTGGGAGTGTTTTTCTCTGATCATGTTTCGCTTGCCTGTGATGCAGTATGAGCAGCCGTTTCGAAAAGATACAGTTGTCTGGCTTCAAGTGTCTTGGAGAAAACAAGTGTTAGCCCATACTCTGCCTGGTGGGTAGCTCTCATGTAAAGAATGAGAAAGCAGCAATGTCGAAATTGCTAGAAGGCTACCACACTGCTCCAGGACAACGATTAAACATAATCTTCTGGCCAGTTATGTATATTTTTACTACAAAATCTGTAGTAATTTTTCCTAATGTGACTCAAAATATTCATAGCACAAGTAAGCAAATATTTGAGAGTATACATACAACACATATGATAAAGATAATATCGTATGTTAGTTCTTTACAATGCAATGTAAACATCCCTTCCCCAGCGGATCTTTTAAGTTTAAGGGACTAGATGTTTAATATATTATAGCTATAAACAACTAAAACATCAAAGTTATTCTTTGAAAAATGATGATGTATTCTTGATATGATATAAGAGGACTAAAACCCTGCAAAGCATGCGGCTATTGGAAAAATATTCAACTCCAGCAAAATTCCATTATTCTTGATTATTTTTCTATAACAGCATGCCCTGTTGTGATTTATTCTTTACTTACGGTACATCCTGCAGAGTCTGGCTGAATAAACTGCACTAGGGATTTTCAAAAGTTGGACCAGAATTTCAGCTGAATCTCAAAGTGCTCAGTAGTGGATAGTTTTCTTGGCACGTTTCAGAAGCGTTCACTGGCTATAAAGTCTAAAGTGTTTTTTTTTTGGTGTTTAAATATTGCTATTTTTGTCATACTAAAAACCATGTCAGCATTTGCAGACTTTCCTGATTTATCCCAAAGAAATATTTTTTTTTAGGTTTTGCCTTACTTCAAAACCACATTAATTCATTCTCTTATACTAAAGTAGATTTGCAGTCTGAGCTGAATCAGTAGTTTTTAAATGCAGATCTGCATTTTTGTGTTTTGTGGCTATAAGTCAGTAGATTCGCATGACTTTAAATGTGAATCACTGATTTAGTGAAATTTACCCAGAGATCTGTCCTTACACTGGGAGACAGATGTGAGACATGTTGATAACCTTATCACCTTTAAACTAACATTATCTCAGAAGCCCAGCCTTGAGCAGCTACAGTAATCGTCTAGCCTTGATACCTTCCTCTAGCGGCTGTAGTCTCACTTCCTGTTAAGGGAATTCTCTTCACTGTTTTGACTATGATGGATGCTTCAGTAATCATGAAGAGTGTGTATGTTTATAGTTTAGTATTTTATTTTTTAATAATATGCATCTACGCAGACATGGTCACACATACACACATCCTTGCAGATTTGACTGGAGGGTGGGAGACTTTCTGGAGAGTGTTGACCTTTGACCAATATCCCAGAGAAGAGTACAGGTCAAACTGTTCAAATTTCATACTGAAAGAATGAACATGATTGTGTCAGAAATCGATTACAAGATCCTTCATGGTAATTTGTAATGGTAGAACCTCTATTCTTTTATTATACTCACTTATACAGTGTGTTTGAATACACTACAATCTATGAACTTTGCTCCTGAGAAGCACTGTGCCAAATTCTCCTCACTGCAAGATTTGAAATGTGTTTCATTTTCATTTATTTACTTCTACACTCATGTGAATGCAGACGTTATGTCAGCACTGCTTGATGTAGGATTAAGGAGTGGTATAGAGGTGATATGATATACTGTAAGACACTTCATTACAGGAGACCTTTAAGGGGTTCTTTGCTTCCTTTGTTTTCTGGAGCCTTCTTTGAGTGGCTCTTTTTTGTCAGGAATTTTACAGAGATTCAGATTGGCTGAAGTAATCATCAAATATTTCTTCATGTGACTCCAGTAAATATATTCAATGCGGGTTTCAAGTCATTTCCTGAATGCATTCACTTCACTGTAACCACATGCATAAATCACACATGTTCACTTATATTCACATCACCATCCCCAAACTGTTGCCACATAACTGACAGCAAACAATTGTCTAGAATGTCTATGTATGCTGTATTTATGCTGTAGCAGTCCCTGAAGATAAATGAATATATTTTCCTGAATATTTGTGATAATATTAATGGGTTTTCAAAGCTTTATTATACATTCATAATAAAGTATATTATACAGTAATTACACCATAACAGTCTACTGAGGTTATGGGAATTTAACCTGGAGACAACTGGAGGTACAGGGGCACAAACCCACAAGGAATGCGAACTTAATAGCCCTTTATGATCACTCAGTTAGAACAGCACAGGGTTACAGACGTACAATGCCATGCTCTGAAGCTGAGCTGACTGAAATGTTGCGCTTTATTATTTTATTATTTATTATCTTGAGCCGTTCAGCTGCGATATGAAATAATACTGAAGCCCATTCTTTCATATTCATACGCACAGCATGAGGTCAACTCTTTCAAGCTGCAGGATGTTAGAAAACTGCCTGCGTCAGGAAAGGTCCACTGCATGCTCACACACACACAACCCAGATTCAGAGAGCATCTGAGCACAGGAACAGGAACATAAACATTTCCCTTGGCTTCAGATGCCTGATAAAGATTTAATTCTTCCACAGAAAGTGAAAGAGGGCAAGAAGGAAAGGGACAAAGAGACATTTTTTGGTGGTCTAAAGTTTTAGTGAAGTTTAATGCACAGTATCTTTTAAACAAATACATACTTCACTTCTCATTTGGTCATGATCTGGTCTGCCCTGGTGCACTAGAAATGGAAATGGCCTTTATTTGTCACATATACATTACAGCACAGTGAAATTCTTTCTTCGCATATCCCATCCTTGGATGGTTGGGGTCAGAGCTCAGGGTCAGCCATGATACGACACCCCTGGAGCAGAGAGGGTTAAGGGCCTTGCTCAAGGGCCCAACAGTGGCAACTTGGCGGTGATGGGGCTTGAACCCCTGATCTTCCGGTCAACAACCCAGAGCCTTAGCCACTTGAGCCACCAGTGCCCAACATTTCCCTTAAAAACTTTATTTACAGTAAATACTTTATATTCAGCTGATTATTTAATGTTGTCTTCTGTACCATGTCTGATGGCACGAACACATGCTGCTATGGTTCATCATGGGAGACAAAGACCATGTTATAGCACGTATGGAGAAATTTAGGAATTTATTTGCGCTCAAGAACATCAAGAACAGCTGCAGCTTGGTCCTGGTGGCACAAAACACAAAACAGATTTTTACAAGGTCCAGTGTAGCCAAGGTTGACAGCACAAAGATTAATGTTTATTGATGAGCAAACTGGACACATACTGATTCAAAGGTTGTCATGTCGAATCCCTGGTTCACCAATCTGCTACTGCTGGGCCCCTAAAGCAAGGCCCTTAATCCTTAATTGCTCAGTTGTATGAAATGAGATACGTTTTAAGTCACTGGATAAGAGCATCCGCTAAATGCCAAAAATATAAATGTCCAGTGCTTTTTTGTCATGCTCCCAGAATAATTAAAAATGTGGTCAGGAGTTTGTAAATATTTTGGGATCTTTGCGACCACTAGCATGGGTTGTAAGGTAGTGTAATGTAGAGGGGTCAAGTTTGAACAAATCTATTATCAAGGAGTGTTGTTAATTGTGTTGTAAATCCCTACCTTCTCTTCAAGAACCGAGAGTACACAGTGCTGCACAAAAACATTTAGATTACAGAATTTATATTCATTTATAATGCTAGAAATAAGCGGTATGACTGTATGCCAGAACTTAAAGCCAAATTATTTGAGTCACTGGATTTATAATAATATTATTAGTTGTAAAAAAAAAACTTAAGGTGGTGTATGAACTATTTATGAAATTATATATATTTTTTATATATATTATATATAATATTTCGTTTCCAAAACACCATAAACACCAAATTATCAATCGGAAGTTGTCATCAATTTAAGTCCAAAGATTATCTCAATAAGTACATAGAGAAAGTTACATGTATTCAGTGTCCGGTTGTGCTCCTGTCGCTTTCTGGTTGGCTCGTTTAGATTATGTAAACCATCTATGTGTTACTTTACATATCCAGAGTCACTGGTTCAATCCTGAGCTCAGGTTACTGTTGCTGTGTTGCTGGAATCGTCCCTAGAGGTTTTAATAGTCTAATATTAGATTCAGAACGTTCACAGATGTTTTAAACCAAGTCGTGTGATAATAGTGGCTTATGGCAGAGCTTCCTTGTGTAATGAACACAGGAGAGACCATTCCATTACCAGCACAGATCCAGATCACTATACGTAAAGTCATGAATCAAATGCAGGGACTGTTTTATAGACTTAACACAAGAACATGAAATACAATGTATTTGAACATTTCTGTGGTGCTATGGGTGTGTATAAATACCTGACTGGACTCTGATGCAAAGTGCACCTTTTTTTCAAGAGAAGGGATTAATAAGATAAAGAAAAAATATGGTGGACATGTCTAGAGAATGAAATATTTTAATTTCTGATAGAAGACAGAATCTTTCTGGATAAAAATGCTGACACAGCACATAAGAGGAGTTGCTTTACCTTCTGCAGACTGCAGTGTGTATTTGAAGATTAGATGCAGGGTCACCTAAAAGAGAGGCCATTAATTGTTTGTTTACTTTTTATTCTTCAAAATGACTGTAATAAAATTTCTGGAGCTTATGATGTTATGAAATTAGTCCATCTTAATGATGAAAACTGAAGCAGCAATGCCAAAGTGGGATGGTCAAGGGGCTGCAGCCACTATCTCGCCAAAATGAGAACCATGGCAAGAACCCTGATGGTTGAACCAACGACAGACTGCGACAACTTTGCCAGCTGATAAGTTATTTTCCACCTTCATTGTCATTTGTCTACCATAAATCACGAAATATTTCAGATTCTCTAGTTGCCTTACTGTTGTGCTAGAAACAAATAAATAAAATAAAACAATGAAATATATATATTTTTAAATGTTCTTAAAATACCTTTATGATGTAGAAAGCTCCTTTTTAGGATCATGTTCCAGCTTGCAGTGCTGGTCTTCCAGTTTGACCAGCTTACCAACTTGTGGCTCTTTGCTGTCTCCATCTTATGTGCAAGCTTTGTAAAAAAAAATCCCAAAATGTGCACCACCTACGTCTCACAACAGTTCCCAACATGTACCTCCTGAAATCCATTTATAATACCAGCACAAAAATGGACATTTTATCTAAGAATGTTTGCTTTCTTGCATTATAATGAATATATTCATAACCATAAATACATAGTCAGATTTCTTTCCATGCAGTTTTCTATACTGCTGTATTGCAATGCAGTGTTTGCATGTGAAGTGACTCTACACCTTCTCACCTGTTCTGCAAAAAAACTAATAGCGATAAGACTGACACTTAATTTAAATAATTAAACACTTTCTAAATGTTAGCTATTGTTTGTCCTGATTGGTTTGCTGCTGTATAACCACTAATTTACAGCACTCAGATATGAATTCATACCATGAAGAAATACCACACTCACTTCTGGTATAAATCTGTATGAATCCTGATTAATTGATGCAGTGAATATGTTGTTGATCTTTCGGCTGCTCCCTACGTGTGTGAGGGGGCGCCACAGCAGACCAAATGGTCCGCACAACAACCTGGCACAGGTTTTTATGCCGGATGCCGTTCCTGACGCAACCCTCTCATTTTTATCCGGGCTTGGGACCGGCACTGCATCCAGTGGCTGGGGTTGGGACACTGACTGGGAATCGTGGGAACCAGTGGAAATGTGTCCTAAATTCACAAACATTAAAAATGTTTCTTAGTCAGTTTCAACATGAGTATAAGCCATACTTTTATATAAAGTGAGGCATGTTTTTTGTAATATTATATAAAAAATATTCACTCACATGTTATAAAAGGGACAAGTTCTGCATTCAAAAAACCTTTAAATAAAAATCTACCATATGATTTTTTTATATTAAATAATAATTTAGATCTCAGATTAGATTTATCATACACAGCATATATGGCATTTATTGCTGTCACTGCTGGAGTCTGATAATATTTGAGCTTATGTGTACACTAACCTCCAGTCCTGAACATGACAGGCGTGTCCATCCTGAAGCCTGTAGCAGCTCTGACAACTGAACTGGCCTGATAGTTCCATCTAGTGGTAATTTAGTGACTCGAGATAGTGATCATATGACTACAGGCTTTGTTTACAGGCTAACTTCTGAGACTGCGTATCTTTGGGTACATCAGGCGACATGCACTGACGCTCACATAGGTGTCTACCCTCATACCTGCATGCATGCGTGTACACTAATGCCAGTGTCGCATGAATAAAACCTGAACTTACAGGAAACACAAAACAGAAAAGTCCCTAACATGAAAGAGAGTTCTGAGTATTACCAGAATGTTAAGTAGAAAACAACATGGGTAAAACCTTGTGTTACCAGACTTGTGAAACCAAGTCAAATTTGTGCCAAAATATTTCAGAAGTCTTTTCACTCATCTGTATCAAGCAGTATAAAGCGGTTCATTAAGGGCTGTTTTTGTAAATAAATGATATGAATCACCTCTGTACCACTAACACCAATATTATACCAGTGTTCTGGTAAAAAAAAATCTGTATTTTTATGACTGAATTACACTGTCCACTTTATTAGGAACATCTGTACACCTGCACATTCTGTCTAAACTCTGGAGTCTGTTGGGTGTGAAAATCCCTGTCAACAGTTACTGAAATTTTGAACAACCCTGCTACAATTACAGTCACAGAGATCACACTTTTTCTTCATTCTGATGTTTGCTGTGAACATTAACTGAAGCTCTTGGCTGATTAGGTAACAACATGAATGTGCACTTTTACAGGTGTTCCTAATAATGTGGACAGTGAATATAAGTGTTGCTCCTAACACTCCCAAACCTACACTAACTAATAAAGTAAAAAGGTTTAATGAAGTAAATAAATACACTGTAACAAACATTACCTTTTAAAAACTTGCAGCTAAGCTGCAGAATTATTAGATTTGTAAAATACCAATATAATATTTTTTAAATAACTGTAGACCCTGTAGAAACTGTAGATGTGTTCTGGTGGCAGTGAGATGTGTTCTGGTGGCAGTGAGATGTGCTCTGGTGGCAGTGAGATGTGTTCTGGTGGCAGTGAGATGTGTTCTGGTGGCAGTGAGATGTGCTCTGGTGGCAGTGAGATGTGTTCTGGTGGCAGTGAGATGTGCTCTGGTGGCAGTGAGATGTGTTCTGGTGGCAGTGAGATGTGCTCTGGTGGCAGTGAGATGTGCTCTGGTGGCAGTGAGATGTGTTCTGGTGGCAGTGAGATCTGTTCTGGTGGCAGTGAGATGTGTTCTGGTGGCAGTGAGATGTCCTCTGGTGGCAGTGAGATCTGCTCTGGTGGCAGTGAGATGTGCTCTGGTGGCAGTGAGATGTGCTCTGGTGGCAGTGAGATCTGCTCTGGTGGCAGTGAGATGTGCTCTGGTGGCAGTGAGATGTCCTCTGGTGGCAGTGAGATGTCCTCTGGTGGCAGTGAGATGTGTTCTGGTGGCAGTGAGATGTGCTCTGGTGGCAGTGAGATGTGCTCTGGTGGCAGTGAGATGTCCTCTGGTGGCAGTGAGATGTCCTCTGGTGGCAGTGGGATGTCCTCTGATGGCAGTGAGATCTGCTCTGGTGGCAGTGAGATGTGCTCTGGTGGCAGTGAGATGTGCTCTGGTGGCAGTGAGATGTCCTCTGGTGGCAGTGAGATGTGTTCTGGTGGCAGTGAGATGTGTTCTGGTGGCAGTGAGATGTGTTCTGGTGGCAGTGAGATGTGCTCTGGTGGCAGTGAGATGTGTTCTGGTGGCAGTGAGATGTGTTCTGGTGGCAGTGAGATGTGCTCTGGTGGCAGTGAGATGTGTTCTGGTGGCAGTGAGATGTCCTCTGGTGGCAGTGAGATGTCCTCTGGTGGCAGTGAGATGTGTTCTGGTGGCAGTGAGATGTGTTCTGGTGGCAGTGAGATGTGTTCTGGTGGCAGTGAGATGTCCTCTGGTGCCAGTGAGATGTCCTCTAGTGGCAGTGAGATGTGTTCTGGTGGCAGTGAGATGTGTTCTGGTGGCAGTGAGATGTGTTCTGGTGGCAGTGAGATGTGCTCTGGTGGCAGTGAGATGTGTTCTGGTGGCAGTGAGATGTCCTCTAGTGGCAGTGAGATGTCCTCTAGTGGCAGTGAGATGTCCTCTAGTGGCAGTGAGATGTCCTCTAGTGGCAGTGAGATGTGTTCTGGTGGCAGTGAGATGTGTTCTGGTGGCAGTGATATGTGTTCTGGTGGCAGTGAGATGTGTTCTGGTGGCAGTGAGATGTGCTCGGGTGGCAGTGATATTTGTTCTGGTGGCAGTGAGATGTGTTCTGGTGGCAGTGAGATGTCCTCTGGTGGCAGTGAGATGTCCTCTGGTGGCAGTGATATTTGTTCTGGTGGCAGTGATATTTGTTCTGGTGGCAGTGAGATGTCCTCTGGTGGCAGTGATATTTGTTCTGGTGGCAGTGAGATGTGTTCTGGTGGCAGTGAGATGTGTTCTGGTGGCAGTGAGATGTGTTCTGGTGGCAGTGATATTTGTTCTGGTGGCAGTGATATTTGTTCTGGTGGCAGTGAGATGTGCTCTGGTGGCAGTGAGATGTGTTCTGGTGGCAGTGAGATGTGCTCTGGTGGCAGTGAGATGTGTTCTGGTGGCAGTGAGATGTCCTCTGGTGGCAGTGAGATGTGTTCTGGTGGCAGTGAGATGTGTTCTGGTGGCAGTGAGATGTGTTCTGGTGGCAGTGAGATGTGTTCTGGTGGCAGTGAGATGTGCTCTGGTGGCAGTGAGATGTCCTCTGGTGGCAGTGAGATGTCCTCTGGTGGCAGTGAGATGTGTTCTGGTGGCAGTGAGATGTCCTTTGGTGGCAGTGAGATGTGTTCTAGTGGCAGTGAGATGTGTTCTGGTGGCAGTGAGATGTCCTTTGGTGGCAGTGAGATGTGTTCTGGTGGCAGTGAGATGTGCTCTGGTGGCAGTGAGATGTCCTCTGGTGGCAGTGAGATGTGTTCTGGTGGCAGTGAGATGTGTTCTGGTGGCAGTGAGATGTGTTCTGGTGGCAGTGAGATGTCCTTTGGTGGCAGTGAGATGTGTTCTGGTGGCAGTGAGATGTGTTCTGGTGGCAGTGAGATGTGTTCTGGTGGCAGTGAGATGTGCTCTGGTGGCAGTGAAATGTGTTCTGGTGGCAGTGAGATGTGCTCTGGTGGCAGTGAGATGTGTTCTGGTGGCAGTGAGATGTGTTCTGGTGGCAGTGAGATGTGTTCTGGTGGCAGTGAGATGTCCTTTGGTGGCAGTGAGATGTGTTCTAGTGGCAGTGAGATGTGTTCTGGTGGCAGTGAGATGTGTTCTGGTGGCAGTGAGATGTGTTCTGGTGGCAGTGAGATGTGCTCTGGTGGCAGTGAGATGTCCTCTGGTGGCAGTGAGATGTCCTCTGGTGGCAGTGAGATGTCCTCTGGTGGTAGTGGGATGTCCTCTGGTGGCAGTGAGATGTCCTCTAGTGGCAGTGAGATGTGTTCTGGTGGCGGTGAGATGTCCTCTAGTGGCAGTGAGATGTGTTCTGGTGGCAGTGAGATGTCCTCTAGTGGCAGTGAGATGTGTTCTGGTGGCAGTGAGATGTCCTCTAGTGGCAGTGATATGTGTTCTGGTGGCAGTGAGATGTCCTCTAGTGGCAGTGAGATGTGTTCTGGTGGCAGTGAGATGTCCTCTAGTGGCAGTGATATGTGTTCTGGTGTCAGTGAGATGTGCTCTGGTGGCAGTGATATGTGTTCTGGTGGCAGTGAGATGTGTTCTGGTGGCAGTGATATTTGTTCTGGTGGCAGTGAGATGTGTTCTGGTGGCAGTGATATTTGTTCTGGTGGCAGTGAGATGTGCTCTGGTGGCAGTGAGATGTGTTCTGGTGGCAGTGAGATGTGTTCTGGTGGCAGTGAGATGTGTTCTGGTGGCAGTGAGATGTGCTCTGGTGGCAGTGAGATGTGTTCTGGTGGCAGTGAGATGTCCTTTGGTGGCAGTGAGATGTGTTCTGGTGGCAGTGAGATGTGTTCTGGTGGCAGTGAGATGTGTTCTGGTGGCAGTGAGATGTGTTCTGGTGGCAGTGAGATGTCCTTTGGTGGCAGTGAGATGTGTTCTGGTGGCAGTGAGATGTGTTCTGGTGGCAGTGAGATGTGTTCTGGTGGCAGTGAGATGTGTTCTGGTGGCAGTGAGATGTCCTTTGGTGGCAGTGAGATGTGTTCTGGTGGCAGTGAGATGTCCTCTGGTGGCAGTGAGATGTCCTCTGGTGGCAGTGATATTTGTTCTGGTGGCAGTGATATTTGTTCTGGTGGCAGTGATATGTGTTCTGGTGGCAGTGAGATGTTCTCTGGTGGCAGTGATATTTGTTCTGGTGGCAGTGAGATGTCCTCTGGTGGCAGTGATATTTGTTCTGGTGGCAGTGATATTTGTTCTGGTGGCAGTGAGATGTGTTCTGGTGGCAGTGAGATGTGTTCTGGTGGCAGTGAGATGTGTTCTGGTGGCAGTGAGATGTGTTCTGGTGGCAGTGATATGTGTTCTGGTGGCAGTGAGATGTCCTCTAGTGGCAGTGATATTTGTTCTGGTGGCAGTGAGATGTGTTCTGGTGGCAGTGAGATGTGTTCTGGTGGCAGTGAGATGTGTTCTGGTGGCAGTGATATGTGTTCTGGTGGCAGTGAGATGTTCTCTTGTGGCAGTGATATTTGTTCTAGTGGCAGTGAGATGTCCTCTGGTGGCAGTGATATGTGTTCTGGTGGCAGTGAGATGTTCTCTGGTGGCAGTGATATTTGTTCTGGTGGCAGTGAGATGTCCTCTGGTGGCAGTGATATTTGTTCTGGTGGCAGTGATATTTGTTCTGGTGGCAGTGATATTTGTTCTGGTGGCAGTGATATTTGTTCTGGTGGCAGTGAGATGTCCTCTGGTCGCAGTGAGATGTGCTCTGGTGGCAGTGAGATGTGTTCTGGTGGCAGTGAGATGTTCTCTGGTGGCAGTGATATTTGTTCTGGTGGCAGTGAGATGTTCTCTGGTGGCAGTGATATTTGTTCTGGTGGCAGTGAGATGTCCTCTGGTGGCAGTGATATTTGTTCTGGTGGCAGTGAGATGTGCTCTGGTGGCAGTGATATGTCCTCTGGTGGCAGTGAGATGTCCTCTGGTGGCAGTGATATTTGTTCTGGTGGCAGTGATATTTGTTCTGGTGGCAGTGAGATGTCCTCTCGTGGCAGTGAGATGTGTTCTGGTGGCAGTCAGTTTGTATTCCTTTTTATCTCAGTGGTTAATGCCAACATTTGGGGGTCCAAGCTACAGCACTACAAGGCTTCTATCTCCAAAGGTGTTTCCTAAAAAGCTGGGATATGCAAAGAAATTATATTTATACATGATATTACAAATGTATATTTCATTTCAGCATAAAAGAGTTGCATTTGACTAGTGTTAATATTCAGAATTCTGGCACTTTTTGATTGATGGATGCTTTAAGATTCTTTTAAAGATTATTTCTATGGTTTAACATTTGGTCTAAATTGTGTTTAGATTTTCCTGTTACGAATCGGTTCGAAGAACAATGTGTGCAATCCTGCAGGTTGACTCAATTTCAAATTATAATGTATAATGACAGTTACAGCTGCTATAAAACCTGGCTGCCCTTTGAGTTACTGCTGTACATGGGCTAGCATGGCTCGCCTGTCTTTCGAAGGTAAAACACATCATTATATAGTTCCTTCACATCAGATTATTTGCTGTTATCACATATCTTATAAAAGTCAGATCATGATGGACATACCAAATGATCAAAAGACAAAAACAGGATAGTATGAAGAATCGAAGCTGAAGATATCAGTCATGTCGGGTCATTACTCAGAGTGAAATGCTCCTTATATTTAATGTGCACTGGGGAAAATACATTTCAACCCATGTGACCAACATAACAAAAACACTTTGTCGGCATTGATATGAAATACAGTCACAGGTGAAATGAATGCAAATGAGCAGCAGCATTATTTACACTAAATGTGTTTGGAGGAGAAACGAAACAAAGATACAATTGTACACCCAAAGTACAAGTTACACAAGGGACAGAGACAGAATGCTTAGATTTTGTTGTTGTTTTTTGTTGCTGCTGTCTTACTGAAAGGTCTTTGTTTCTCACATTTGGAATTGGTATAGATGAAACATGGAATGAATCTAGGCATTGTATTTATGCATTTAATCCTGATTGTAAAAGCAATTTTTGCACCAATTACAGTTCTTAGTCATCCTTAGTCTCTATAAGCTTTACACAACTGGATCCTGCCAAGCTCAATCAGATTGGATTTGTGAACTGCTATCATCAGGTCTCTCAGATGTTCTATGGGAATCACGTCTGGACTTTGACTGGGCCACTTAAGGTCATGCAGAGACGTCTGCCAAAGCCACTCCAACACTGTCAGGGCTAAATGCTTTCTACTATGGAACAGAATTTCTTTAACTGCTATATATTTGGCTTCATTTATCCTTCCCTCAATTCTGACCAATTTGCCCATCCCTGCTGAGAGGTACCTCCAAAACATGATGCTATCACCACCCTGCTGATGGAGCTCATTGTGTCCCTGGGATCCTTCATCATTTGAAGCTTTAGAACTCATTTTTGCTCAGGTCTATGTCTTATCACAATTTCATCACAGATGTCTAGAGAGAGAGTTCTTTGGACTTGCTTCTTGGTCTGACCTACACTACACTGTAAAAAAAAATCTCATAAAAAAACGGACAAATCACTGGCAGCAGTGGCTGCCAAACAAAAACCGTAAAATTAAAGTAAAATACGTTCATTCAAATAAAGTGCAAAACAATCATTTTACCTACATTTTTCTTAAATATTTTACAGAAAAACACTGTAATTTTACAGATTTTTCCTTTACTATTATGAACCACTACTTTCAATAAAATGACAGCATTAAATATTTTACAGAAAAACACTGTAATTTTACAGATGTTTCCTTTATTATTATATGACATCAAATTGATGCTAAAAAATTATGTCAAGAAACAAGTCAAAAAAGCAAATCAAATTGACGTCAACATATTGAGGTCTTATTTTGAACACCAAAATAATGACACAAAAGTAAGAAATATTTTATTTATCAGGCCCTTTTAGACACTTTCTTAGTCCGAACAGATCCATTTTCTCTACCAGCTTTATTCCTAACTAGGGTCACAGGGGTCTGCTAGAGCCTATCCCACCCTGCCAGTCCATCACAGGGTCACATATATAGACAGACAACCACACACTTACTTCTATGTGAGTATTCCGAGTTAGAATTACCAACCAACCAACCAACCTAACGTACATGTCGAACCCAGGATTCAAACCCAGGACCTTCTTGCTATGAGGCAACAGTGCTAACCACTAAGCCAACATGCTACCCATGAAACTAAACCTTAAAAACCGAAATTAAAATGACTCCAAAATTAACATTACTCTTTTGACATTACAAAACCAGCTTCAGATGCCAAATGCCTTATAAGAAAAAGTGCTAAACAGCTGAATTATTGATGTCACTGTGATGTCAATATGACATCAATTTCACATCTAAAACATGACATTGATTTAATGTCAATTGAGCGTCAAACATTTTGGCCTACATTTTTTTAAAAAAAAACTTTAAGTTTTAAAACTTTAAAAAACATGCGTTGGTGTAATGACAAAGGTTAACTAAATTTCTTTTTAGAATTACAGAGTTTGAATGTAGAAATACACATACAACACATACACAAACTAATGAGTTTTACTGTAAAATGAAGGTGGGAAATGTTAAAATGTTATTATGGGCATAAACATTTAATATAATAAGCTACCTGTTTAATTACAATTTATTATTGTAATTTTACGTAAATTGCTATGTAATTTAAGATAACAGAAAAAAATACAGTTATAATATACAGTAATAATACTGTATTTTTTTGTAAAAAAAATGAGAAATGTAATTTTTCATTAATGGTATAATCCTTAAAATTGCAGTCAGTTTGTTAATTTAAAGATAATATTGGTTTTACTGGTTTTTAAATATAATTTTAAATAACAGGAAACTATTGTAAAAAAATTAGAGTTATTTTCTGTAAAATTAGGATTTTTTTTACAGTGTATACAGTGAATGGTAGGATCTTATTTTACACACAGGTGTGTGCATCTCTAAATCACGTCCAATTAAAGGGATTTGCCACAGTTGGACTTCTACACAGTCCAGTTCTAAAGACACTTTAATGCAGTCTAGATGATTATCCAGCTCAGGATGCACCTGAGCGCAATATGGAGTGCCTTAGGTCCGAATACTTATCTAAATAAGAGATTTTAGTCTTTGATTTTTATTCACTTTGTTATTATTTTATGATTATTTTCTACTGATGAAAGGCTCTATTTTAATAAATAAAATTAATAAAATGTGCAAGGGAGACATTTCCTCTAATTTAAACATAATATTTCTGTAGAATTGCAGTATATTTCTCTATATGCTGCTCTCTCTCTCTCTCTCTCTCACACACACACACACACACACACACACACACCCAAGCCTCCTAGCCACCTTTTTTTTCTTTCTCTGTCTCTTCGGTGTCCTTGTCCACACACCTCCCCTCCTCAGTATTCGGGTCATTCGGTTCATTTCTGTAGCGCGGTGTCTGAGCCGCCAGGAGGCGAGAAGAGACAGCTTAATGCACATGCACTTAGCTTCTGCCCAACATCTCCCACTACAGTACTAAATAGCATGTCAAATTCGGATTAGTGTATTATATTCATGGTACAGTTATGGAACAGGGTTTAGTAAGGTATGCACTCTGAAGGTAGCCAGAGAGAGAGAGAGAGAGAGAGAGAGAGAGAGAGAAAGAGAGAGAGAGAGAGAGAAGCCCATAGAGAGCAAGATCTTAAACACTTGCCAGCATTGGCATTTTAGAGCAAAATACAGAGGCTACTACAGTTAGATCTGCAACAGCGTGAGATGCTGTACTTACTATGCTGTGCTACTATGTCGTCGTATTTGGCATCCAATCAAAGCAGTCGTGGTCTATTAAAACTAAACCCACTTAAGCTGCCAATCAAAATGCTTTAAAATTGTGTGTATTATAAGTGTACTATAAGACATATGAGGTTGTGTGTGTGTATGTGTGTGTGTGTGTGATGTCTATACCCCCCACCCTTTTAAACACCCCCCCCCCCCAACCGCCCCCCTCCCCCTCCCGCCTCCGACGGAAAGAGGAATGCAGCGCGAGCTTCAGACTGGACAGCCGGAATCAGCGCAGATTCGCCGCCACGCGCACCAGAGAGAGAGAGAGACGCGGAAAAATCCAGCAGACACTTCGGAAAGGATCTTCCAAAAGAAACTACCGCCGTCGGTAAGGTTCTTGCAATCAATTAGACGACTATAATTATTCTCTTTCATTTATTAGCATTTAAATAAGGGTAGTCTTTGGGGATTTAAACATGGATTCGCCAGCTAACCCGTTTGGAGCGCGCGCCACTGGACTGTAATGCGCCTGTACTTAAAACGCTGTTATACAGACCACCGGGCAGATTCCTGTCTGAAAGAGGAGTATCTGATTAGTTGCGTTATTTTTTTTTTTAATAATGAAATGTGTCTTCGAAACACATATAATTTATAGGGGGATAAAAACGGAGAGGGGCGTGTACAGAGCGCAGGCTCGCGCCTCGGACCCTGTATTAGAAGTCGTTCATTTCATTTGAATTGTATTGCATTGGAAGACATTCATACAGATTTAATGTAAGCTTAGTACGTTACAGTATACACTATGAAAAGTTCAATTATTTGCAGACCACTGTTTTATATCCTAGTTGTAAAAAAGGCTTATTTATGGAATATATGCAAGTTTTAAATGTTGATTTTAGATAAATGTTCATCTCCACCACACCCCTTTATCCCGGAGTGGAGGTGTGCAGCGATCTGTCTAACTGCCACAGACAATACACAAGACACACACGCACGCACACACACACACACACACAATTAAACATACATGACAAATATATACAATGAATGTGTTATGCCTTTTTTTCTAGTAGTAAATTGAACTGGGGCTATATATATATATATATATATATATATATATATATATATATATATATATATATATATATATATATATATATATATATATACATTTTCTGGAGTGTGTTGTTTTATTTGTGAGAATAAGAATGACGTTTTCTGACTAGCAAAATGTTCGAACCCTGACATTACTTATCCACGAGCACATTTCACAACGGCGACGTTCCTAGCGTGCAACTGATATCTTTTTTTTCTGTCGAATACATCAATAATTGCCCGCGCCTTTGTCTCGGCGGCACGCATGCGCAGTACACACAGGGTGTGGATAGAATGTCTTTTTTTTTTTTTTAGCGCAATTGAAACCTTAAACCCGTAATTTCTGCTGACCGAGCTTATGAAATCACACACGTCCGTATTTAAACAAGGAAAATTTGCACGTAGATGAGTAGATTAAATGGATGCTGCAGGCGATGAACCGAGTCACTGGGGGCTTTCAAGGAGCGTGCACATTCCCGTGCGCGCGCTCTCACTTGCTGCAAACCACAGTACACAGTGCATATTGTGCGCAATACACAGATTATAGAGAACTATATATATATATATATATATATAGAAAAAAAATAATGAACCCATACGGGCCTGCATTATTAGAGTGAAATAATTTAAATCGCTCAAATAACTATGATGAAAAAGATGGGAGCGTTTTTGCAGGAGCGCATCAGTTGTCTATAAAGCTCCGGCTGTATGAGTCACATGAGCCTCAACCTGCACGCGCTCAAACGCAACGCGATATAGTAGACCAAGACATTCCTGGAACTGAATGCATTTGTTTGATGCACTGTCAGTCAGACTTTGGGCATTTCGACGAGTTCAGGTCGGCTGCTACAGCAAAGCCAGCAGTAGAAAATAAAAGTGGATTCTGTGTCGTGTGATTACGCGTAGTGCATTCTGATAAAGCGGCGCTTCATGGTGCTTTAAAGAAAGTGAAATGGCGAATCAGACACACAAATCAACAGTTGGTAGGCAAAATGGCGACTTTTACTCATTGCTGGGAAGATATTGTGGAGGAAATAAAGGGAGATATTTTTTTTTTGTATGGACAATGCATGTGTGTGTCTAGGGGGAAAATAAATGTAGGGATTTCCAGCTACATATTTAATCAGCCTTGACATGCTTGGTGTCCAGAATTTGCACATTCTTATGAATGCATCTGATCACAGATTATGCATTAACACATAACACATTACATTATGCAAACTGCATTACAAAATGACCATACATACCGGCCTCATCTGACCAAGTCACTAGCGGTTCTGGACACAATAAACCAAACTGTAATACAGCAGAAAACTGCAGAAGAACAATAACACGTATACATGATAACTGTATTGGCAGTTACTATTTTTAGACTTGGCTATTACTTATACATTTTATTCATTTGAGTTCTACTATGTCGAGAAATACTTATATAAATATTACATTAGCAATTATTAGAGGGTTAGAAACCACCGGGGACGAGTATGAATATCAGTACGCTGTTTGCCTGTTATCCAGATGTCATCAGCTTGCATTACATGTTTTATGATTACCTACATAATTCTGATGCAAATATAGAAATGCAAAATTTGAACACTAACCATATCTTGGCTGCATCTGAGGTAAGTGCAACAAAAAACAAATCCATAGAAACAATTTCATAGAAATGTTCAGGAATTTCTACTATGTAAAAAAGCTTCATTGTAAAAAAACAAAACTCCAGACCATCACTTGATGTGAGAACAACTGTAGAAGAAGTGTTTGTGTGTGTGTGTGTGTGTAAAACTACACTTGGAAGATTTGTGGATGGCTTGTGATGTATGTGATGGCTTTAATAAATAAGAGAGAATTATCACACACAGCTGCCTGAACAGCAGGACCTCCTCCTGGCTAAGCAGCACTGTGAAAGATTCAGTACATCCGGGTTAAACACTGGCACATTTGCGGACAAATCAGTCTACACAGGACAGTGTGAAGTAATGAACATACTACAACAGAGATGTAGTCACATGACAGATAGCTGAACGTTTAGAAGATGCTTTTACAATACATTTTGAGGCATCGCTGTAACTAGCTGTAAAGGCACTGTAAGGGTAGATTTAGGAGGGCTTTTATAAAATTATTTTACCCTCTCATAGAATCTTTCTGTTGGTCAAATTCAACAGAAACATCCTGATAATATGGTGGCAAAATGTAACCTACTGGAATGCAGAAAAATATGCATTAGAATACTAACTAATCAGCAGTAACTGATATCAGAGCAGTGGAGGAGAATACTTTAGGTTTGTAGACTTAATCACACAACATGTTCATCTCTCCCAAAATACTTTCCAGGATTCTTGTTGAAAAATATACAGAGCGCACATTATAAGCCAACATTGGAATAAGCTCTGGAATAAATGTTTATCCAAGGTCATATAATTATACATTTGAATGCTTTTGAGGGCATTTAGCAGTTTGTAAAATGTCACGCATATTATTTATAATATGTAAAGAATAAGCACATCAGCTTGCAAGTAGCAGTAAAGTTAGCTGACAGCAGTAGTGTTATTGGGTGTAAAGCTGCGCTAGCTGTGTGGTGCGTGTGGTACATTTTAATGTACTCTTGCAGTGAGAGGAATAATGAGAGAAAAGGAGGACAAGTGCAGAGAAAGTGAGCAAGATATCTGTAAAGCAAAATATTTAACTCAAAATGAAACAGTCTAACTTTAGTCTCTTCAGTTTATGGAAAAATAGAGGAGCAATAGGGATTATCAAGTACCAACTGGTGTATTATCCAGTCCTGGACACTGTTCCTGCTATTTCTGTTTAGCATTGGATAAACATTAAACTATTGGATAGTTTAATGGTTAAACTGTCTTTCTGGCTCCAGCAATATCACTAACAACAAAAAACATTCTTTGATAAAAATTTGATATAAACAGCCCATAAGTCATATGTAAATAGATCTCTCTCGGCTAGTTACGGCTTGAGCACAGAAGATTCAGGGTCTTCAAATGAATTGCAGTGGTAAAATTGGCAACCCTGAAAAGCTATTACATACAGCTCTTAAAAATCACCCCTATATACATGGCTCTTTCTGTGAAACAGCTGTGTGAAGTAGCTCCAGTGGGGTTAGTATACAATGTAGTAATTCAGTCACTTGATTTGGTGTAGGAACGAGGGAAATGGTGTGGGTCACAGACCTCTCATTAAGATCTAAATGATTTGAAATTAATTCCTCAGCTGGTAGGAAGACATTTCACATGTGGTGTGGTCACTTGTGTCAACGGACACTGCCGGGATAAACATTTAATACATCTTTGATATCTTCCCCAGTGAATCTTGAGTATTTGACATTATATAAGCCTTTACAAGCACACATGTGACATTTTATAGCCCCTTAATGTGTTGTGATGGACAAATAACAGAGGATATAAACAAGACTAGTTGTTTCGGCTCTGTCTACCCTTAATGACCACCTGCTCGTAAACTCTTTTCACTGAGATTGCTGGTTAGTTTGAGGGTTCTTTATCCGTTTAGACAGAAGACTGACACTGTCCAGAAGAGAAAACAAAGGTGTGTTCTCTGTTCATCTTTTACCACATTTTTTAGCTGGCTTTGCTCTGGTCTGTTTGTATTTGTGAGTAATAGGTTACTAAATGAATACTGTGCAGTTAAGTGCGGTTTTTAAAAAAAATAATATTCTTTTCCTGGGGAGCATGCCTAGTGACCAAGCTAACACAGCATTCGTCTTTAACTAGCAATGTGCCAAATCTCTCTCTCATATATATATATATATATATATATATATATATATATATATATATATATATATATGAGAGAGAGATTCCAAGGAAGGCACAAAGGGGGATCAACACAATATTAGGCAGATGGCCATAATGTTATGCCTGATCGGTATATATATATATATATATATATATATATATATATATATATATATATATATATATATATCATGTTATGCCTGATCGGTATATATATATATATATATATATATATATATATATATATACATATATACCGATCAGGCATAACATTATGGCCATCTGCCTAATATTGTGTTGATCCCCCTTTGTGCCTTCCTTGGACCACTTTAGATAGATACTGACCACTGCAGACCAGGAACACCCCACAAGAGCTGCAGTTTTGGAGATGCTCTGATCCAGTTTTCTAGCCATCACAGTTTGGCCCTTGTCAAACTCGCTCAAATCCTTACGCTTTTGGCTGATTGGTGTGTACATATATATATATATATATATATATATATATATATATATATATATATATATATATATATATATATATATATATATATATATATATATATATATATATATATATATATATATATATATATATATATATATATATAATATTCACTGTAATTAGAAAGAATATCCTGAGTTTCCACTACACTGATCAAAGAATCTGACACAGTCCATAAGAAAAAAAACAAAAGAAAGGAAAAAGAAATGTGCATTGTATACAGGAGAGAACATTCTAGATACTCCACACCAAGCCAGTGTCTGAGTTTGCAGTCTTGACTGCTGAGGCTTACTGAACTGGTAAACCTATTGTGTTGGCTGTGCAATATCTTTGTGTTAAATCCACTCTTCCATTGTTTAGTCCTGCACCCATATGAACACACAGATTTGTGTTCAATATCAGGTTTTGTGCCAAATATGATTATGCGACTCTAGCCACCGTGATCCCTCAGTAATTTCTCCTAAACCGTATTAGAGACCAATAAATCGGAGTATGATTGCTTCTGTAAATCAACGTTAGAGTCATACGTGCTGAGTATGCATCACACATATACAGTATTATCATCAAATAAAATAAAAGCAGGATGGCGAAGGTCTACACTAGGGGATACCACACAGATTACACACACACACACACACACAACATGCCTGGAAATGGTTGCTATGACTCCCCTTGAGGAGATTTATTACTAAATGTAAAATGGTTGCCTGTTCCATATATTGCACAGGTTCAGTATGGAGCCAGATCAGATGATGTATTTTTACATTCACTGCAGAAAGAAAACAAAGAAACTGTAGAATCTGTAGCTTGGGAATATATATATTTAGATATTTAGATATCACAAAATGCATACTATTAATATGTGTTATTCCTATTAGCTTGATGGTGTTAGCTTTTGTGGGTTTTTGCTTAGATGTGAGTGATCTCAGTGTGAGTTCCAAGAACTGAGCAAGAGATTAATTGCGAAGGTACAGAAGAGAGAAGAGCTGTTGTTATAATTGATGCATAAAATAAAAAGTGAATCAGAGGCTGCGAGCTGGAGAGGGGCAGTGAGAGTTAGAGTTGTGCTGACAGGTAGAGAAAGCTTGGCCGAGAAGAGCGCTGTCTGCGTGCATTTGTTAATTTAAGAGGAGTAACTTAAAAGGACAGTTAGGGCAAATATGTCTTACAGACTCTCAGTCAGTGGCGCTTACAGACATGTGTGTGTGAATATGGGTGGTATAATACTACGTTGTAGGGTGTGTGTCATCATGGAATTTTTCTCTGCTCAGCCATGATGATGACCTGGATGATGAGCCAGAATGGCAGCTGTCTTATGGCTCCTACGGCAACAGCCAATGAGATGGCAGAGCCCCACTGACCCCACCTGTTCGTCCACTCCGATGTGAATGTGTGTGTGTGGGCTTCGGCCTTTTTGTTGTACACAAAAAATGTGCAGACAATGGTAAGACCATCTCAGGGGACTTTATTAACAAAGCTAAAAATGATTTTCTTCAGGTTTTATTTAAAAACTACTTAAAAATGTCTTTAGGTTGCTAAAAAAGAATTTGCTACAGTAATGCATAGGCCAATTAAAAAAAACCCTGAAATTAACAAAGCAGCAGTGTGTGTAAGTAACAGTATATTATTTAAAATTAGAAATAAACTTCCTATATGCAAATCCCACAAACAAATCAATCCTTCATTTAGCTCAACTTTCCATGCATATGTTTATTCAAAATAGATGCTGCATTTTCATGGTTCTATTCAAATCCCTCTTAATGTTTTACAGCTTAACTACATCTTCCTGCAGATTTTTTTTAGACGTATAAAAGAAGTCCTAGATGTTCTACACATGCCAACATGTCAGCCTGCAAAAAATAGACAAATGCACTGGAATCTTGTGTAATTTATTTATTGAAGGGATAGGACATCTCATTTGCCAGGTAATAAATTAGTAACTAACTAGTAGCATGTTTAATGAGGCTTTTTGACCTGTGCTGTGGGTTGTTATTAAAGTTGTGTTTTACTGACAGAAAAGTGATCAGAGCATCTCAACCTACATTATGACACAATATTCATAAATAACTCACCAAAGGAATCTTCGGGCTGGTGTATCTAGCAGAAACAAACAGGTGTACTGTCATAAAACTGCTCGCCCCTTCCTAGGCAGTGTGTGATGACCGTATCTAGTCATGTGCATTTGATGTTGCTTCCACCTGTTGTCTGTCCATCTGTTTCTGGATTTATTTTGACAGAAAATGATGTAAATGCTTAAATTATTATGGCCATAGGGGTGTGTGTGTGTATGTGTGTGTGTGTGTGTGTTGGCCTCAACTCCATGGGGATACAGATTAAACCTTAGCAATGATTTACAGCTCCTTTTTAATGATCACTCATTGCAAGGCCAGACATGTGCAGTAGTGGCTCACTGGTTAAGGCTCTGGGTTACTGATCAGAAGAGTGGCTGGTTAAAGCCCCAGCACTGCCAAGCTGTCACTCATGGGCCCTAGAGCCTCTGTGCTCCAGGGGTGCTGTTACATTTGTAACTCCAGTTTCCTGACATATGCAAAGAAAAGAGTTTCACTGTGTTGTAATGTATATGTGACAAATAAAGGCTTCTTCTTCATGTATGTGTGTGTTCATTGCTGAATGGTCATCTTTGTTTAATGCTATGAATGAGGGCCATGAGCATTAATAAATCGTTAATTGGGTGCACTACAGTCTCACAAAGTGCACATCTTTATGACAGTGGACATTGCATTCGTCCAGTTGTGTATGATGTCGCTGTGTGTTTGCGTATAGGTGTTTGGGTGCGTGTGTGTGTGTTTCTTCAAGATAAGCCTTGTTCTTTCATGAGGAGGTCAGTATCGGGGTCATTGCTCAGTGTAGCCTTTGAGCACAAATTGTTTCTATACCTCAATAGGAATTCACTCTCTTGTATTTTTTTAATGTATTTCCATTTGATTGAAATTCCAAAAATTTCACATTGTCACAATGAATGTTTTGCTGTTAAAGAAACAGCATTAAAATAAGCCTTTCTAGACTTTGTGATATTTACATGTCAAGTGCAAACCATCGCTATGCTTTTGCATTTTATATGTACTATGCCTCTAACACTGGAGCACAAATCAGTCAGTTCTAAGCCCTCAAACACTTTGTCATCTTGCTCAGTGATGACTTCCTTTTGGCTCTTGCTAGCTCGAAGATTACTTTCTGAACATGGTCATTTTTCAGACTTGAAGGTGAGCTGGAAAAAAATCTCTCTGGACAGTGGAGCGACTGCGACTGTTTTGAAGCTCTGTTCTATCATCACAGCATGGACTAGAGATCCACTGCTGTGGTAATAAATACTCTCTGGGGGAAAAATGATATTGTAGTCCTAACACACACAATGGTTTTATCATTAAGGGATGAAACCACTGCAAAGTAAGTCTTTGTTTAGTTGTGATCAAAGAGAAAGTGATAAGGATTGTCCGTTTTTGTTAGCTCTCACACCTGATAAAATCCATCCAGAGCCTTTGCAATTTCCGTGGTTCCTGTGTAGCATTGCCCTAATCGGAAGACATTTCTAATGGCAGACATGATCTTTGGCTTGGTCGGATGAGCTGGTCCAAATGACAAGAAAAGAGACAATACAGGGAAAAGAAAAATGAAGAAGAAATCTGAGTAATGGCTCTTGGATCCATTTCCACACTATTGGAGCTATAGCTATTCATCCAGCTTCTTCAACTCATAAATTCTCACATTATGTCTTAGTCTTTGAGAAAAATACATCAATAATCACAAAGAAATTACTTGGCTATTAATATCGCTATGATGTCCATCATTCAATTCATGAAACATGCCTGGGAGCAGTGTTTGCTAGCTGTCAATCATCCTGACAGCTTTTAAGCTGGAGGTGCCATCTGACATTGTTCATACATCACAAGACCAAACTCCATCACCTAGCAACAGATAAAGTAGTGTAGTCTATCTATAGTGCATTCTTGGTTATGGCTACATCGAATGTTCTGGCTTTGTGGACATTTTTGTATTGCATACATGCTGGACGGGACTAGACTTACATTCTGTATTGTAGTTCTGTATAATATTGCAATACTGTATACAAGGTGCTTAACGTTCTGTTGATTTAAACCTAAATCCTAAATTGCTCGACATAATCTGATCGTACGTGCATCCTGCATATACATTAATAAATCCTTCTACATTCAATCATAATAATACCCTGAATTGCATCATGCAAGAGAATTGTTTTAATGTTGCTCTCAGTGCTTGTTGGTGAAACAGACCGAGATGATAGAGGGAGAGAGAGAGAGCGAGAGAGAGAGAAAGAGTCTTTTCTGGTGCGGTGTTTATATTCTGATCTCTGCTGTTTCTATTGCTAAACATTCAACCTAAGAGACATTTGAGTGTGTGTGTGTGTGTGTGCAGGATTTTATTTTGCTAGGTCACAGTTGACAAATTTCTCAAAGGCAGACGTTTCAAGAAAAACAAATAATACCAATAGAAAGTGACAATAACCAGAAGTATGTGCACCCCTTTACTAATAGTTTATTAAGGCACCTTTTGCTTAATCATACAGCACTCAGTCTTATTGGGCTCTTAGGAGCAAACTAAGTTCACAATTTTATTCCACTTTATACTGCATGCTCTATCAAATTGTAAGGGGACATCTGCACTGCCATCTTAAAGCCATTCTGCAGGTTTTCGAAAGGATTTGGATCTGAAACCATTCCTTTGATGACTGAGATTTTTCTTCATCTTCAGTTATCAAATGCAGATTGCCTGCAGATTTTACGTTACAACAGATTGGTATTTGGAGCTACCTATGAGTGCCTCCATCTTCACTAGCTGAAGCTGAAGAGAAACAGACCCACAGCATGATGCTACCACCACCATGCTTCACTACAGTTATGGTGTAATAGTGTCATTGGTTCAGACTTGTTTGTCCAGTCCATCCCATAGACACTCAATCTGATTGAGATCTGGGGAATTTGAAGTGCAGGTCAACATCTATAACTGACATGCTCCTGAAAACATTACTGAACATTGTTTGCAGTGTGGCAGGGCGCATTATCTTGCTGAAAGAGGCCATTGCCATTAAGAAATACTGTTGTCCTGAATAGGTGTACTTGGTCAGCTACCATGTCTAGGTAGGTGGTGCGTGTCAAAGTAACATCCACATGCCAGGACCCAAGGTTTCTCAGCAGAACACTGCCCAGAGCATCACACAGCCTCTACTGGCTTGCCGTCTTCCCATAGTGCATCCTGGTTCCTTCACTTCCCCAGATAAGTGACACACACATGTCCACATGATGTGAAAGAAAACGTGATTCCTCAGACAAGGCCACCTTCTTCATTGCTCCATGGTCCATTCTTGTGCTCATGCTCATATGTTGGTGCTTTCATTGGTGGACAGGGGTCAGCATGGGCACGCTGACTGGTTTGCAGCTACACAGCCCCACATACAAAGCAAGCTGCAATACACAGTACAGAGGCCATAACCTGTCGAAGCCAGCACTTTGCACTACAGGAACAGATGGGAACAGATGAACTAGTCTTTGCTCCCCATGTGCACCCATGTCTTTGTTGCCTTCCTTGGAGCACTTTTGGTAGGTACTGACCACTGCATACTGGGAACACCCTAAAACACCTGCTGTTTTTGAGATTCTGGGACCCATTTGCCAAGCTGTCACAAGATGACCCTTGTCAAAGTTGTTCAAATGCTTGCCAATTTTTCCTTCTTCGAACTCATCAGCTTTGAGAACTGACTGTTCACTTACTCCCTAATATTTTCCACCAGGTTAAACTAGCTGGCAGGTCCCACTGTAACACGATCATCAGTGTTTACTTTACTTTTTAGTTTACTTTTGTTTAGTTTACTTTACCTGTCAGTGGTTTTATTGTTATGGCTGATTGGTGTATATTAAACAAAACTTGAGGTGAAAATATTTTAATGCATCAGAAGTATTAAAAAAATGATTTCAATTTCATTGTTAGACACACATTATATTTAGGAAAAAACAAATGAGCCAAATTTTAATTTGAGCACCTGGAATACAGTTGTATTGAATTAAATTGAATTGAATTGAATAAAATAGTATCTTGGCTTTCATGGATTTCAAGGCTGGTGTTAAGAACAGAATCCAAGATTGGCTTTAATACACACAAGAGATAGGACAGGATTCATGCACTTTCATTGTTTCACTGACTGCTTTCAAAAATCCAACCTTTGGCATGAAATTCTGCTAGAAATTGAAAGGATCAGTTTAACACGGTGGTTAGCGTACTTAATCCAAATTCATCATTCCTTGAGAAGCATGCCGGTTTCTAGGCATATTTCTGTTATAGCACCACCTAGTGGTCAAATGAATCTAAGTCTGCTAGTGTATTAGCAGTAAAAACACTTTTGAATATCAAATGTATGTTTGATAGCCTTTGTCAGATCCAGTTTGATTTTGTGTGCCTCTTAATGGTGCTAAAGATTTGTGAAAATTGACTGTTTTAATTGGAAAGGTTATTGTTAAATATTAATGCTATTGGCTTGAGCTCAACTCACTCAACTCAACTTACTCGCTTCATCTTAATAAAGCTCATAAAATACCACTTTGAATGAATATTCAAATAATGAAAGTTTAGCACACAAGCTAACCTTTTGCTATATTTGGGTCATTGAGAATGAGACATTTTATCCAACAATTTTCACGTACTCATTTCGTTCAAACAGAATATGCCAGTTAATATATCTAAGCAGTAGAGTAGAGATGTCTGTGTTTTGCTGTCTGTTTATCTGTCTGTGAGATGTATGACACATGAATCCCAAGATGGTATTCTTCTTTACTTTTATTTTGGGCTTCAGAATGAACCAGACATGTCTTTTATTTATTTTATCTCTGGAGCTTCAAATTCAACACATGGCCACGGGAAATGCAGGTGTGCTTGCTGAAGGCTTGCTAAAGCTTCACAGCATGAAAACAGCCTGATGCAAGCTACGCTCTGACAATTACATCACCCATTATGTCCTGCAGACAAGCTAGCAGGTATACCATGCAAGAATTTCAGGATCAGAGAAGGTTAATTATCTCAACATGCAGAACCCCATTCAGTGACTACAGCAAAGCCAGGGTAAGAGTGTGTGAGAGCTGACAGACACAACTGTAAAAGCAATGGCGGAAAATAAAACAATTTTCACCCTTCCAAAACGTCCATTTTGCTTGGCTCACTGACACAGACCTAAACAGGAATAAAGAAAGATGATGTAAATGCTTGTAGGAAAATAGGCTCAGGTTAGGCACATTAGTCTTTAGCTAATTCTGTAACACCTCCCCCTATGTGTGATCCAATGCTGAACCACATCACCCCTGCTACACCTTTATTTTTATTTTTTATAAAAAAAAACAACCTTTTATTATTATTATTCTTGTTGTTCCAATTTTGGTGGAAACCTTTTGCAGTCTTTCAAATTAGTCCCATGTCACAGCCTGTGTTGAGTCTTGCGAGTCCTGTGGTAAAACTGGTCCACAAATCAAACCCAATACCTAGGACTAATTTGTTAAATGTTTTGCATGTTTTTTCCAGGATAGCAAAAAGGGTATGGAGCTTGAGGCATATTCAACTTGTGAAAAATTCTTTTTTGACGAGATATGGGACAATTCTTTTTGGTCTTCTATGCTTCTGGATCATAATGTTTCAAAAGAGAATAATCATCTTAACAAAATCAATACTGTTCCACTGCTTGGATCCTTAATAATCATTAACGATTCCTCTGTATTCATAGCAGTCTCACGCACATGGATGTAATGCAACTGCCCTCTGAGTAACCCAATACCAGATTATATCTGCAGGACAAACATAGTAAAAGAAAGGAAATGAAAACAATTCTCTCCCTCTGACGCTCTGTTTGACTCCAATAATCATGATCTCTATTGAGTTAACCTGAGGCAGTGTTTGAGCAGAGACCTGCTGTAAGTGAGAGTATGCGTGTGTGTGTGTGTGTGTGTGTGTGAGTACTTGTATATTTCTGTGTGGTGTGTTTGACAGGGTGTGCACAGGTGGACCAGGTGTGCCAAGCAGTAAAAGCTTAGAAATCGTTAAATAGCAGAATGACCCAGAGAGCAGGAATTACCGTATTGAAACAAGGATTGCTACGTGATCATACACGGAAAACTGGATTATTAATGTGCCCCCAAGGCTCTTGAAATATGCAGGAACTGGTCTCAAGAATGCAGCTCCTTTATCTTGAAATTAATAATTCTTCATGAGGACAAAGTGGTACTGAGGAAGCATACAGAAAGACTTTAAACCCCAGAGCTCACACATCCAACATCCTTCTGATAATATGAAAAAAACAAACAAACATCTAGAGCATTCCTCACTGTTATAGATTAAATCTGAAACAAAAATATGTATTTGTGAGAATCTGTGACAGTGCTCTGTGTACTCAAAGTACGTAACTAAAATAATTTGGCCGCAGATTTCATTTACTGAAAGCCTCTGTTTTGAACAGCAGCAGCTCTGACAGCAAGTATGTTTGAGCTGGATGACCGTGAGAGTCATGAAATAGTCCTGGCACTCACAGCCATGACGCACCAAGCATCTGTTAATTGCACAGAGCACTCTGTCAGGCAGCAGTCTTGTGATACATTCACACATACAGCGACTCGCAGCAACAAAATGCCCAGAGATCATTCATTTTCAACGAGAGCTGATGTGGGCGTGTCCGGTGATGCGACAAAGTTACATTTTAAGAAAATTATGGAGAGACTTGCTGCAGCGACTACCAACAGGAGCGAAGACAGTAGAGCGCGCTGATCCGTGAAAAAAAACACACACTGCTTCTCCTTCATCTCACATGATATGATGCAGATACACTGCTGAAATGCATACACAAACACCAACGATTGCTTTATTTTAGCCGGAAGAAAACAGATTGGAAATGCTAGTTCAATTCAATTCAGATATATTTGTCTAACGCTTTTAACAGTGGACATTGTCACTACTATGGCAACCAGTACTAGTAATACCTACTGGTGAGTTCACAGTGCAGTGACTTGTGGCTTGCAGCAATAAAATGGCTGTATGTGTAAATGTAGCATTAGAATGCGTGTGAGCAATTTGTGTTAGAGCCATGTGTGAACATTAGAGAAACTATTATCACTATGTGCTATATATAACTGAACATTTCCTTCACTATTATTGCTTATGTCTTGGCTTGGTCCGTCATCCTTTTGCATTTTTATTCATTTGGTAGTTACCTTTATTCAAAGTGGTCACTGAGCTGAGAGTTTGAGGTTTAAGGGTCTTGCTCACAACAGTGACAGCTTGCTGAGATACAACTCACAACCAATATATTAATCTGTAATTCTCTGTGCCATCACTGTCCCATTCCATCCATATTAACAGTACTTAGTTACCATGACATATTGTTTACCTTTATGTGATTAGGTCGATAGGGGTGTTTGTATTAACCCAGTTAAAAAAGACATTTTCCAGTCAGATTTTAGTTTTATATATTCTTCTTCTTCTTATTATTATTTTGATAATTTGATTTTGTTGATTTCAGCTCCGTTTGTGCCAGAATAATATTACACTATTAACAAACACACTAACAAAATTACTAGTTAATCTTGGACAGTTCTAAATCTTTTTGGCACAAAACCGTAAAATTGATTGCATATTTGGCCATTGTGCAAAAAGACACACACAGTGTTGTGTTATGTGGCTCTGGGGTGGATTCAGTGCTTCAGTCCTAATCCGGTGTAGTCTGTTGTCTGGGAACACTTGATGCAGCCTGGAACTGTCCTGATTAGAGTTCGTTATACATTTAACAATAACTCAGTCTTTAATGCTAATGGACAATACAGTCTTACACATGTATAAAGAAGAGTGTAGAATTAATAGGCTTGTGATTCCTGCTGGATCCTTGAATTCTTCATCAGCTTCTGCATACAAAATAGTAAATGTGTGTGTGTGTGTGTGTGTGTCCTTTTGGGATTCATATAAATCAATATTCAGTGTAAAGCTTTACATCACTCTCTCAATTTGATGATTGATCCAGTAATGAATGGTGTGTGTGTGTGTGATAAACTATAATTGGCAGTTGATTTAAGCTGCAGTATTTCACATGGCCTTTAGTGTACAAGAAGAAAACAGTAGTGCTGATATAGTGAGCGTCTGTGCCGGGTTTATATAACTGATCTAAATGCAGAGTGTTTGTGCGGTGCATGTGGCCGAAACATTGCCTCTGTATTTACACTTTTTATGTATATACTCATCAATATATACATTATTTTTGATTGTGAGCAGACATAAAGAGGCCATACCAAAGAATCAAGATTAAACTGAAATATGGATGAACCAAAGATTCTCATGATCCAAAACATACCAGGTCACCGGTCAAGCATGGTGGAGGTAGTGTCATGGCGTTCCTGACAATTTAGAGAGAATGCATCCAATCTAATTGGGATGAACTTCATAATGCTATAAGACAATGATCCAGAACACACTGCCAACACAACAAAGTGGTGGGTTTTAGACTGGTCAAGTCAAACACCAGACCTTAATCTAACTGAGCAGCATTACACCCCCTGAAGAGACTGAAGGAAGAAACTCCACTAAATAAACATCAACTGGAGAAAGCTGCAGTAAAAGCCTGGTAAAGCATCACAGTGAAGAATGCAGCATTATGGTGATGTCACTGGGTCAGTGGCTTCATCCGTTTATTACAAGCAAGGGATCAGCAACTGAATATTGAGTGTTATTTACTCTGTTAAATTGGTTGGTTTGCCACTAAAGGCACCATATTTTAAGTTGTTTAACACAACTAAATAAAAGATGTGTTATTTACTTTTTTTTTGGGGGGGGGGTGTAAGGAATGCAGTGTATTGTCTAAACATCAGGAGCTGTGTTCTGTTTAAATTTCTCCTCTACACTCCAGACGTCTCTTCTAACATTTCTTCCCAGGATGCTTTGCTGCCGCCAGTGATTGGGCCAAATTTTCTGCTCCATTTTCCCGCACACACACACACGTACGCACACACACATACGCACACACACACACACACACACACACACACACATTTTCAGCTTAAATGTGTTTAAACTCAACATAAATTTGTTTTTCCGTCTTGTCTTGTGTTCCCAACACACAAACATTCACACAAAAACCACATCCACTCACCCCAAAACACACACACACATACACCACACACACACACGCCAGGCCAGAGATGAAGAATAGCTATGACAAGCTTTCACTCTTCCTCACATTTCCCTGTTTCACTGTCTCTTTGTCTCTGACAGGGTCTGTTGTTCTCTGTCTGAATCACAGTCTGCGGTTCTTTGCCCTCTTTCTGTCTCTCTCTCTGTCTCTCTCTCTCTCTCGCTTCAGTGTAGTGTATTTCACTCTTGTACTAAAAGAACATGTGAAGATTTGTGAAAGCGTAAGTTGGCATGGCATTCTGGGGGCATGGTTTGCCTGGTTCTTCGTCGAATGGTGGTTTATTACCCTCCTCTGAATGTTTGGACTTTGGGGTGTTGGTTTAATTCCATACAAGTTTGTATGTTCTTTCTGTGCTTTGGGGGTTTTGTCCCCCAGTGCAAAGGCCAGTGTCATGTTTCGAATTGTCTGTGTGACCTCTGATGTTAACTGGCAGTAAACAGGGCAGGAAGACTGTATTATGCGAGCTTTACCTTCCTGTCCCAGGAACCATTCGGGATTCAGGATTTTAAAAATGGCTTGTAAAACACGAATCCTGCTTTTAACTGCAAGTGTGCATTCCTCTGTAGAACTACTGTATGCTCCAGTCTGTATTTACAGGCTACAAAAGAGAAAGTCATATATTTTTAATGGTGTTTTCCTACAATGTTTTTTTTTTATAGCAATTGAGTCGAAATCCCATCGCACATCAGAGGTACATACACAGCCTACCATAAAATACTCCGCTACATTTTTCACTGCACTTCAGCGTTCGATACAGGAATATTACAACATTCATTTCTCTTATTCATCAATTTTGGCACAGAGTCCACTCTTTTTCCCTTTTCTGTACATTCTGATTTGGTTCATGCGTCACTGCCCTACATTTGTACACGTGACATGCAAGTATGAAAGCAGACACCTATGCTAGTGTCCTCTCACAACACCATGACATGAGCACAGATACACACTGGCAAACCAGGCCTGAAATATGAAGCTTGATGCACTGCATGGTTATGAGGTCTGATGTAAAATGTGCCTTTTATGGCAGAGGTCTCTTTATTAGCAGACCCAACTTTAAATCCCAGTTCATTTCTGTGAATATAAAAGGTGTGCAATATCCTAAACAGTCATTACAAACTTTACAATATGTGATTTAATACTAAAAAGATCAGATTAGCTCACCATGAGACCCACACCACAAATACTGACAAATATTCAAAGACCTTAAAAAGCTATATTAAAATGATGTCAAGATGTTCAGGGAGGACATAGTAAAAAAAACATACTTGAGAAAAGAAACATAGATATAAATATTTAATAATAATAATAATAATAATAATAATAATAATAATTTATTCCCATTAATGAAAATCCACATTTATTTCACTATTTATATTTTAACATGCAGGTTTAGATTTTTTTTTTAGCTTGTATTAAATGTTTTATTGGTTTTATCAGTTCAATTTTTTGCACACAATGACCCATGATCTCCTTTCAGTTAAGTTCACAGTAAGGCGAGACTCATCAAACTCATTTAAAATCCTTTAATCAACGTACAATGCAGACACAATACGACAGTGTTATGCTTTAATTAGTTATATAATATGGCTTACACTGTGAGCAGGGTTTGCTCTTATGAGACTTACTAAAATAATAACGGCTTTTTACTAAATTTGCTAATCATACAGAATATTGCCGTTGATATTAGAGACATCAATTAGATAACTTGTATACTATAACTTAACTACGTTCAATATTCAGTACAGATCTGTCCCTGACAGCAGACTGCATGCAGCTCACTTTCTTTAGTCGAGTTTAGGATGACCTTTGGCTTTGGCCATGTACAGACACAAATATCCACTGGAACTGGAAACAGGAATGGTACATTATTCTTACTGATGGTGATGGGGGAGACTGACTCTATTGTTTTCTGAAAGACACACACAAATACACTCACACACACACACATACACACACACACACCACAACCACCACCATTGTCTACAGTATAGAGCAGTTCCGAGTGTGTTTTTGGTTTGGTCACATATACATTATGTACACTGACTGATCCAATCCCACAACATACGCCACCCCTCCCCCGTCTGGTACACAGCATACACATGCCTGTCTGTACTTTATGTGTGTGCATGTGTGTGTGTCCATGTTCTTTTCACTGTGAGCAGGTCATGTGACTGTGGTTGCTGTGGTAACTGCTATTCTGAGTCTTGGGTTGTGGGGTTTTAGTCTTTATCCAGACTCGTCCTGATACAACGTCCTCTACTTAACACCGAGTAACGTTCTGTTTTCAGCCTGCGTATTATAAATATATAATGTTGAGGCAAAACGATTACAGTTTACATTCAGTTAAAAGGGACTTTCAGTTGTGTTATAATGCGATGCCAATGTGCTCCATGAATAATAAATTCTAACTCTGCAAGCTAGCACAGCCATTATCTTGGCAGTCCATCCCCTGACAAACAATCTCTGCAGGCACTGTCGAAGCACGAATGCCCAAAATATAGTGAAATGAGTCCATCATGCCTGTGGGCTGTGTGACAGCATACACACTGGTATAATGGGCACTGCTGCAATATACGAGGTTGCATGATGATAAGGAAAAACTCAAGACATTTCCTTATCATTTCAGCCTCCTAGGTTTACCTTGACATTATTATACATAATGCATTCGCAAACATTTACTCAAAGAAAAAAATATACACACGTTGTGTACTCAGATCCTTATTTACTAAAGTTTACAATTGTAATGATACTCATATTAAATGCACACAGAGCTTTTTCCAAACAAACTATATTTTCATCAATGCCATATTTCTTGTGTAAATGCTCAATTTACATATAAATTCATATCCAGGGTGATAAATTAGGTTCTTTAACATGGAAATAACAGTGGCCAAGAAAAGTGCTAAGCAAATCAAAACTAACAATGTACATTCACATTTCTTGATGAAGTTTTACACACCCTTGGTATTGAGCCTCAACCAAGAGTCTTTTCTTAAAGCTCTGAAATAATCTGAGCTCAAGGTCTAAATGAAAACTACATGCTTTGGGGAAAATATATACTGTACAAATTAAAATATCTATTCAGTATATTCACACATTTGTGATTGTACACATATGCCAAAATATACCAAAGATGAATTTGATGACTAGCTTGGTGAATATGGATATTGACTTTGATGAC
The DNA here is from genome assembly GCF_019097595.1 of Hemibagrus wyckioides. NCBI lineage: Eukaryota > Metazoa > Chordata > Actinopteri > Siluriformes > Bagridae > Hemibagrus > Hemibagrus wyckioides. The sequence goes on along the minus strand of NC_080729.1, from coordinate 9,391,847 downwards.
ATTTCCATATAGTTATTTTAAGATCAGATTTGACTGTTCACAACTTTGAATTGAACATAAGGACCATTATATATGTATGCAGAAAGTGTTTAATAGTCTGTCTGTTTGTTTCTTTGTGTTCAAGGCAACATGGGAGGCAAACTGAGCAAGAAGAAGAAGGGATACAATGTGAATGATGAGAAGGCAAAAGAAAAGGATGCCAAAACAGAGGGAGCATCAGCAGAGGAGAATGATGCTTCTAAAGACAACAAGGAGGAAGCACCAACTGCCACGGAAACCACCGAGACAGCCAATGACACGGCGGCAGCCACCAAAGAAGCAACGCCTGTTGCGGATAGCAGTGCAACCGTGCCAAAAGAAGAGGAGAAGGGTGCTGCTCCAGCGGCCAAGGAAGAGAAATCAGCAGCTAGCACCACCTCAACTTCTAATGCCAAGAGCGCCGACTCCGCCAAAGCGGAACCCGCCAAGAGTCCTGAGGCCCCGCCCACCAAGGCAGAAGAAAAACCTGCCTCTGCTCCAGCACCGGCCAATGAGAAAGAACCAGCGAAAGATACCACCCCAGCTCTCAAAGAGTCTGCCGCAGCTAAGGATCCTGCCTCTGCGACGGAGAGCAAGGCAGACGCTGAGGCCAAAAAGACTGAAGCTCCACCTGCCAAAGGGTCCGCTTCTGCACAGCCTGTAACCACGGAGACCAGCCCTGCCCCCAGTAAGGAGCAGACAGTTGCTGTGCAAGATTAACGAACAGAGGCAAACAAACCAATAAGGAGAAAAATAATTAATAAAAAAAATACGATCAGATTAAATTAGTGAAACTAGCCCTTCTTAAATTACAAACACTATAATATTGATCAATGTAATGATAATAATATTGACTTTGACAACATTAGTCAACATCTTTACTGGCAGTGGGTTTTTTAATAGAGCAGTGAGCAATTATGAAGTGGTAATAAAGTTGTATAGGTAAAATATGAGCTAAAACGATGACGATGATGATGAAGCTAAATTTGGAGCTGTTGATTTCTATTGTCACAGTTATTATTGTTATTTCAACACTCACACAAGACTGAATCTACCACCAGCCCCCAAATCTAACTCTTAATGTCTCTCTCACTCTTAATGTCTCTCTCTCTCTCTCTCTCTCTCTCTCTCTCTTGCTACCTGTGTCACTCTCTCCATTCAACCCTCTATTTAATGGAGGGCTCAAAAGAAAGAGTGTAACTGGCTTTTTTGCAGGCCACACACACCGTTCTCACCATTGCTCTCTTTCCAAGAAGAGTGTGACTGATGTGTGCGAGTGTGTCTGTCTGGTGGTCTTGCATTCTATTGGGTATCTTCTCTTTGCTGCTGTCTGGTTTGTGCTTTGGTCATTTGCAGTGGTTGACGTTGTGTTTTGGCCTTTGTTCTCTAGTCTTTCCTGACCTTTCAATGCCTTTCATTGATATCCTTTGTATTGATGGAATTAAAAAGAAAAAAAAAACAGTGTGCAGCACAATGTAATATATGCACACACACACACACACACACACACACACACACACACACACTACAGAGATAGAGAGAGTGAGAGAGAGAGTCTGTGCTAAAAGGTGTTGATGCATTAAAACATGTGTACACATTCACAGTGTTTGTTTAAATCTCCATCGGTATTATATGTACAATAGAATCCTGTGTGTGTATATGTGTGTGTGTATGTGTGTGTGTGTGTGTGTGAAACAGAGAGTTTAGCTGGCCATGCCTGAGGACCCAGTCTGCCAGTCTGCCTTCTTAATGATTAAGCAGCAGTTGACATGGTGTCTATGCATGACAGGAGAGAGAGTGAAGGAATGAATATAAAGGCGAGAGTACGAGATAAAGAGGGATTTGGAAGTGTGAATCACAGACGTTTAGGCGTTTACTAGACTATATCATTTCTCTCAATGCAATGTGACCTGGATTTGAGTGTGTGTGTGTGTGTGTTGTAACAGACTTCTTGCATGTCAGTTGTTGAGTGGCCCTGTAGTGTATTTTGGTTGCTGTGGAAACAATGTTGACAATAATCTATTACTCTATTTCATTAAAAAAAAAAACATGCACGAACACACCAACAGACTCTCTCTCTCTCTCTCTCTCTCTCTCGCTCTCTCTTGCTCTCTCTTTTCTTTGTCTCTTTCTCTCTTAACGTCCCTTGCCAAAATGAAACAGAACATAAGCTGGATGATTTGAAATTATATGTTCTTGTATAGATGGAGAAACTAATAAAATGTAAGAAACTGATTGAAACCCCTGGTGAATTTGTCAATTTGTCATTTTTTTTTATCTTCATATTCTCTACTTTATGAAAACATGCATACATTTTACCAAAATGACAAAAAATATTTTTTAATGTAAGTTATTTTCTAGCTTTGCCATAGCAGAGATTACATCAGGCAGTTTCCACTTACAAGTAGACATGTAGTCACAGTCAGGTTTATTGATAGTTTATGTTCAGGTTTATTGATAGTTAGAGTCACAGGGAAACACACATAAGCCTAAACAATTCAATTTGTTCTCAGATTTTGTTTGTGTTCACACTATCTATCTATCTATCTATCTATCTATCTATCTATCTATCTATCTATCTATCTATCTATCTATCTATCTATCTATCTATCTCGATCTATAAAATACTGAAATGTATACAAATCTTTCTTTGAAATTTGACTTTCTTTATAAAGCTTCGAATAATTCCCACATCATTCTCTTGAAAGTCTCTTGACTACACTGACTAAATGAAGACTCAGTGATGTAAAACCATAATCCTTAACAGCATTCGATCTGAAACGATTCTCTTATTATGCTCCAGTTCCTAATTAAAACGATTACCGATTCAAACCAGATCAGAAATGATTCTCCACTTGTATTCCTGATTAAAACAATTACTGATTCAAATCAGATTAGAAATTATTCCCTGCTTCATTCCTGATTAAAACAATTCCTGATTAGAATCAGTGTGAAGCTCTTGAGAGAAAGCCCTAATCAAAACCGAGTGTGCTAATCCGTGCATGAGAAGACATTAAAAAAAAATCACGTATATTCTGTACGCTCATGAGCTTGATACACATGGTTATATAGTGAACAACTGTATGATCAACCTACACAGACTTTGGACTTACTGTGACAACATCTGATTGGCTGAGGGCTGACTGTAGTTACCAGTTACCTTGCCTAGCAACACACTTAAACACTATTAAAACCGTATAAAATCCCTATAAGAATAAAAGACCCCACAGAATAGAAAGGTGTTTAACTGTGATTATCTTATAAAGATTAAATAATAACATCATTAAATAGTCCATCATATATTTTCTTGAACAAAGACTCACACACACAAACAATCTCTCTCTCTCTCTCTCTCTCTCTCTCTCTCTCTCTCGCTGTAAACTTGGAGAATAAAATTAGCCACGGTAAGGCCAGATTGGTATAATTTACATCTCAGAGTCACTAAAGATGGCTTTACTGGTATAACTCCACCCCCAGCTCTCTAACATCAGCAGAGTCCCTGGGGGGAAAATCAGTGCCTGTCATTGGTTGGCTGCATTTCTATGGTAACACAGCTGTGTGTGCATGTGTGTGTTGGAGGCAGGTGTGCTCCTTATTAGAGATCAGTGTGATCTCTACTAAAGTGCCATTCACAGCCTAGACCCGCCCCTGCACCACCTCCTCCCTGCCTCTGCCCTGCCCACACTGTGGCCACTCTCTGACTGCTACATTTGCAAACTGTTAAAATCATCCGGAAACCCGGTTCAAGACACCTAAAATATGTGTAGGTGCAGCTTGGCTTAGAGAGAGCTGTTTGGTGAATAACAACATCATTCTAGAGCTACAGTAGATCTTTTTTTTTTTAGTTCTATAAAAAAAACAAGCCTATCAAACATCCATGGCTGTGTTTATTAATATTTTTGGCTGGGAATGAACCAAATAGCACCAAATGCATGCTTGTTTATAATGTAAGCAAATGAAAATACTATCAACATCCTACATTAATAGGCTGATCAGGAGTAGAAGAAATAGATGCTGAATATTTCTGGTGAATTATTAAAATAGGCAACTGTTTTGGTAGACTGTGACAGCTCATCTCAGGTATTTAACTTAATAGCTGCCATCATTCCTGATGTAACATGTATTACACAAGAGTGCTAATATTGTAATGGGGCATTTCACCACTTGTATCACTCCACTCTTCTATATTTGCCACATTAAATTCCACTTCCTAGTTCAAATCAATAACTACAGTAATGTATGTGACATCATCAGTTAAGCTAAAATGCCAGTTACTTAATATTATTGCACTTGATACAATAATATCATCTGAAATTTAATCCCAGCAAAATTGACCTGTTGTCCATCCTAGGTGATTCATCCTCCTGTCAGGATCTTGCGATCTCCCTATCAACTCAATGATCTTACCTTCAGTCACAGCACACAACCTTGGTGTAACCATGGACAATCAACTGTCTTTTTCCTCTCACTTTGATAAGCTGAGATTTTTCCTTTAAACAGAAATCCATTCATTTATCCATTTCCATCCACACAGGCCACTCAGGTGTCTCTTGTCATTTTGAGACTGGACTACTGCTACTCACTCCTAGCAGGTCTGCCTTTGAGTGTTATTCGTCCTCTGGAACTAATCTAGAATGCAGCTGCATTACTCATTTTTAACCTTCTTAAGTTCTACCACACCACCCTATTGCTATGCCCCTTCACTAGCTTTCTGTAGATTTAAAATACTGATGCTTGCCTACAATGCCAAAAACAGACCAGCACCCACTTACCTCACCACTTATCACACCACACACTGCACCACGCTGCCTCTGATACTCTAGCACTGCTCGACTACTCCCACAAGGAAAGCATTGCATCAAGACTCCATCCTTCTCCATCCTGGCATCTTGGTGGTGGAATGAACTTCCCGAAACCGCTGAGTCACTGGCAGTCTTCAAACATTGACCTACCTCTTCCTGAAATACTTACATTATTACTTCGAAACTGTTGCTGTGTGCTGTTCTTGCTGTATTTCCTTCTTTATAGAGACTTCAAACCACTTCTGTAAGTCACTCTGGATAAGGGCATCTGCCAAATGTCATAAATATAAAAGTAATTGTGTTTACAGAGCTTCTGCTTAAAAGCAACATCATATATAAAAACTATGAAGGCAAGCATTATTGTTCATATCACAGCAAATTCCTGAAATTCTGCAATTTTTAATTCTAATTGTTATGGTTTAATATATATGTATCCTTATAATATTTCAAGAAATTTAACCAAGTGTTGACCCAGAGCCAGTGATGTTTGACTTTTGACAAGTCATGCTGTCTTTTACCAAAACTGGTTTACAAATAGAAACACAAAATCTATTTTGGTGTGCCCTAAACAAAGCATTTTTATGACCAGACATTTTTATTTTATGCAATATGTTATGAGTGGCTTTTAGCTTGACTTATTGTATGAAAAAACAGGCAAGACTGGTAAAATTTGTCATTTCTTTCTGAAGGAAAAATCGCAAACTATAACGACACAGCCATTAAAGCAACTGAATGAATGGGTTTAAACTTAGAATTTCAATTGGTCATTGTCAAGCCATTGATTGTAAAGGCAGTACGTGAAACATTCTAAAATATTGTAAGGTTGTTAACACTTTAACGACAGTGAACAGTGAACGATAATTAATATGTATGCATATAGGGACTAAGCAGGAACAAATGAATAGTTCTTTATTAACACTTAAGTTGCTACTATTAACTGCCAAGGAATGCTAATTATCTTTTCACTCTCTCCACCAGAAATAACATTGTAAAGTGTTACTCTTGAGGATGTGAGGATTGCTCACATGACTCCCTTGTGTTTTTAAGCTCCCAGAAAGCAGAGAACAACCAGTGACCAAAATGCTCAATTGGAGATGAAAATAAGGCACATGGCACCCTGTGGGAAAAGGCAGGATCATTTTAGTTTATTATATATTAAGAGGATAAACACATCTCTCATTGTAATGTGTTTACTTATGGTTACACACAAATATACGTTGTGAAGATGATGCATTGTGAAGTGGAGTGATATATTTTGGATTTTTAAACTTATTGAAATTATAGCGAAGGAGCTGTCCAGTGCTGAACTCCAAATAGCTCATTGGACTGTGTCATGCAGTGCAAGAAATGGATTTAAGCACAAGCTTATTTATTAATCCAAATTAGAAAACAACATCAAATGAGCTAGTAAAATACACAGAAAGTGAAACAGGTGCAGTCAGTGCCCAGGTGAAAGAGAGTAATGTCTGGACTGGAATCAGATTTAGAGATGTGGTTGCTCCTGAATCTGCAGTAGGTTTAATCACATAATCTACTCTCAGTGGCTTGAAAGAGTACACAATTCCCTTGAACTTTTTTAGATTTTTAGTGTAAAGATATAGAAACAAAATAAAATTAAATTTGTACCATTTTTATTGTGACAAAAACATTAAGTAAACAAACAAACAAACTGAAAAACTAAACAAAAAAAACACAGGTATTTGGTTGGTTGTATCCACTCCTTGGTTCAATACTTTTAGGATCCATCTTTGACAGCTGCAGGTCTTATGCAGAAACATACCTCTATCAGCTTCGCACATCAGGAACCTGATATTTTTTAAACATGCTTGGAGACCATTTTTAAACATGTATGGATACCACTGGTAAGCCACAATTTCTGATTCTTAGGTGAATTGACTGGATCATTCTAACACATTCAGATTCTTGGGTTTGAACTGTAGGACTGACAATGTCCCCCAGTGAACCTCTACCCAGTCTCAAGTCTTGCAAGCTGGAGCAGGTTTTCACCTCTTGCTTGCCCGCTATTTGGCCCCATCCATTTTCCCCTCAACCACGAGCAATCCTGTTTCTGCTGATGAAAAGCACTCTCAAGAAAAGGTGGTAGTGGTGCTACCATTATGTTTCACTGTGGGAGTTGGCTTCTGTCTGATCAGCACTGTTGGGTTTCTTCCAAATATAGTGCTTTCACAGTTTCTTCCAATGTGCTGTTCATCTCTCCATCCCCTTTATAGTTACCCTTATCCACCTGGTCACTTCTTTATCAAATGCCCACCAAATCTGCTTACTGACTTTTGGTGGATGGTATCATCTCAGATGAGCCCCAGTGGCCACATGGGATGTTCATATTTATGCTCTTCAAAAATTTGTTTGTTTGATAGGTTTTCTATCAAGCTCTAGAGCTCCAGGAACAAATGTATTTATACTGAGATCATGTGACACTTTAACTGCAATCATATTTACAGTATGTAGTGGAGATTTTGATCCACAGCAACATACAGAAATTCATTGGTGTCTGCATCAAAAATGTGTCCTGATGCTAGTTTAATAGGTCACCATTGTATAGAATAAATTAGAATTTTTTGAAGGTATGAGAATATTAAATTCTTAAAGGTTGGTCTAAAAGATTGAAAAGTCATTTAAAAAAGTTATATTTCTTGTGTCAGGTGAAGGCACCCAGAAAATTCAAATGCTCAGGGTTTTTACCAGCCATTTTTATTAGAAAGACTGGAGAGCAGCCTTGAAAATACAGTGCCTGAACTTTGCCAGGCATCGTGTACAACTGGAAATATGATCTGGCTAGATGAGGTCCACATCTTTTTGACCATATGCACCTTTAGATTGTTCCACACTATGGTGTGGGTCACTGATGAGCTAGAGCTATTTAATAAAGTTCTAATAATTAACCTCAACCTCAGTGACAAGCAGTGCTAGAGTTTACTACTAGTTTACTACCTGCTGAATTCCTCTAAATACCATCTTTAGGTCTAAAATCCAGCTGATTTCTCTTTCTGTGTGTTTGTGTGTGTGTGTGTGTGTGCGTTCAATCAAGCTAAAAAACAATTTCTCTCTCTCTCTCTCTCTCTCTCTCTCTCTCTCACACACACACACAAACACACACACATACAGAGAGAGAGAGAGAGAGAGAGAGTGTTCCATTTTATCTCTTCACACAACTCTGTGATAAATACATCAAAGATTCACTTAGCTTGTAGGGAGAGACTAATCGTATCCATTTAAAAAGCCGTTCACCTCTGTCAGTCATCTTTGTCTTCAATGCCTTTAATACATTTTGAACACAATTTCATTCTCAACGAGCCTCGAATGATTACAGTCAGGAATTGCAGTAAATATTTGTTCAAAAAAAGTGCTCCTGGAGCTCTAATCTCCAGTAGAGAGCACGAATCCACACTCCTGCAGAATTTTGTAGCAGCACACCTTGAATTTTCTGAGATGATTAGTATGCAGGAAGAATCAGGAGGAAATACAATCTGTGGAATTCAGACTAGCAGGATGTCAAGTGAACAGGTATTACCTAAACCTAACAGCAAAACATTACTAGGGATGACGTACTGCAAATATACAATATTTCATGAGGAAATGTGTTGTAGAACTATATCCTGAAATCAATAACTTCATATTAATATTAGAGAGCACTGTAAACTCTCTTAATGTAATCGTTGCTAATATTGCTGTCAGAGCTCATAGCAGCTTCAGCCTCAGAGTCTCATCCACCGTCCCCTGTAACACTATATTAAAATATTCATAAGACTTTCATTTAAATATTCATAGGACATATAAATAAGCAACTGAGTGTGTATTGATCCAGAGAGCTGATAGGGCAGTAAGATACATGACTCCACCCATTTCTACAAAAGTGAAAGAAAACTGATTTTTATGTTGATTGTGATGTTTTTCACTGTACAATTACTTCATAATTCATAAAGAAATATTTCCAGAAAAACCTTCACCTAAATATCATCACATGCACATGCAGAGAAACGCAAACACAACAGTCAACAGCCTAGGATGTACACCAGGACCGGCACTTGGGCGGTTGCCAAGCAACAGGATGTGTGGCAGGTTCAGGATTGTCATTAAGTATGTGTTCTGTGTTTTCAAAGTACTGTAAAGAGTGTGTATTGTGGCTTGTTAGGGTGATGAGATTTCAGAAAAGATGGACCTGACAGATGGCTTCGCACATTATAAACATTTACACACACACACACACACACACACACAGCCTGCAGTGTCACAGCTGAGCTCATATTTATGCCAGTTTCTATGCCGTTTAACTCTTTGATGTCTTTCTTCTATGCATCCCATCACTCTGCTTCTCCATCTTTCCCTCCCTCTCTTTCACACAAACTGCATACATTCTTTGATAATCATCATCGGCATGATTTCATTGGTCAGACAATGCAGCAATAAGAATAAAATCAGCCCTCTCTGGCCTGGCTGGTGAGCGCATGATGGTGAGAATACTGAGCATACAGATCAGTCAAAACACTCACACATCCACAGGACCAAAAACACACACTCAAGCAAGCGATTTGCAGACACATTCACAAACATGTACGCACTCCCCCTTCTCCAACCAACAGACAAACTCACACATGCGCTCACACACAAACCTTTCCTGTAGGGTGACTTGATGAGCAGATCTAGGTTGCCATGGATACACATCCTACGTAAGGAGAGGAAGCAGAATGGAGAGATTATGCTAATCTATAACTTTGTTTTCTGTAAACACTAGTAGTGACCCAGGTGAGGAATACATACACAAAATGCAGGGTTTCATTAGACCACAAACAATAATGGGATTCATATATTTCGTTAAATTTGGAAATTTGCAAAAGCTTTCTGAAATTAAAGCAATTCAAAGTTGTGAAGTTATTACATGTATAAAGGCAAGTTATTATAATTTTTTTTTTCTTATGACAAGCAATACTACCTGAACAGTGTTTTTGTAAATCATTCAATTATTCGTGAAACGGACAATATAGGCACAAGGTGAGCAAATTCACCCTGGATGGGATGCCAGTCCATCACACTCCACTGAAAGTCCACAGGATCTTAGGATCAAACCCAGGACCCTGGAGCTGTGAGACAACAATAAAACAATGATTCAAAAAGAAAACTGTCATGAAAAGAAAAACAATTTTGGTCAATTTAGTTTGACTGACACTATAAATGCCATATGAAGCAATAAGAGAAAATGTGTGTGTGTGTGTGTGTGTGAACTGTCCTGAGGTTTGGAGACTTTTATGCTTCTAATATCTCCAGCAAAATGCCAAAAGATTTAAGTTTATTTAAGTTTATGAAATGTCAGTCTAGTGAAGGAAATACAGAAGCCACCGTTTGTTTTGTTCTTCTCATATAATGTTAGACTACAATATTATTTCCGAAAAGAAGATCACAGAATAACTTATTGGTCCTCTCTGAAACTTTCTGAGACTGAGGATAATCAAAATGTTTCAAGTATCATAAGTTTTATAAGCTATAGGTTACAATCTTCTCATATTATAAACATTTACAAACCCACATGCCACCCCACACACACACACACACACACACACAGGGTCTCCCCCAGGCTAGGCAAATAGAGGTCAAAGTCCATGTGTGTGAACCGTTTAACATTTTGTGATGTCATATTATGTCTAGATTGTTGTGTGTGTGTGTGTATACATAAAGTCCAAATGTCTAAACAATTTAAAAATACCCGACAGTCTGATATAGATATTAAATACATCTGGCTGCCTCCCACAAGCAGAATGCAGCTTTCATCTGACAAATCAAAAGAGTAAAAAATAATCCATTCAGCTTACTGGGTTTAGGGTTCGGATTGGTTCATATAATTAATTAGCTGCATTATGCTAATTTGGTTTCTCACAAAGATAGTAAGACAAATGTGTGTGTGTGTGTGTGTGTATTTGAGCAAAACAAAAAGTTAATTCCTGAAACACTTTGTTCTCTCTATCTAATTGTACACCACAGGCGATCAGAGATTCCATATTCATTGATCATTTTGAAACGGAGGGGACGGGAGGGAGAGTCCTCAGTGCCATCTGCTGGATATGAAACTGCAGTTAGAAAAGTGCAAAGAATCCAACAGAAGAACGGTGGAATCAGTAAAAATGAACACATGCCCCCTCCCATGATGTGTGAGTCAAAAAATTCATCATAGCCCGAAAGCGAAACATGATTAAATCACCACGGAAATCTATTTTGTAGATGAACTGTAACATATGGACAGATTTTTTTTACTCACTATTACTCTGTTTTTGCCTTTTGTAATTTAAAATGTCTTCTTCTCTTTCATAAAAATGATTTAAAAAAAAAAGGCTTATTTTTAAGACTCATAGGCTTCATGTTAAGCTGTGATCATGGTGCAGTCCATTGGGACTTTCCGATCCAAAGTAATGAATGAAAATCTGTCTGGGAAAATAGAGTTAATCTGCTTAAAGCAGTGCCTTCCAAAATTATTGGCACCTTTCACACAAAGGAAATCCAAGTACATTTTTTTCCCTACAAACGGTAACACTGGTTTCACAAGTTTATCTGCTACAATTCAAATCTGAGGGAGTAACAACACTGAGTTTCTTCCTGTAATCTCTAACACAATTGGAGTCACTTATAGAGGGATCTTGAACCATTTCCTCATGCAGGAAATGTAGACTTTATTCATTTTCAATGGGTTTTTTTTCAAACCACCTTCTCAACAGGGTTCAGATCTGGAGATTGAGATGTTCATTGCAAAACACTTGTGTTGTTTCGAATATGTATTTAGCTCGTTAAAAGCTTCATATATAGTCAAGTCTGAAACTCATGCCATAGGCAACCAGATTTAGGGCTGAAATATTGTGGTATGTAGCAGAATTTGTGATGACTTCAGACTTCGCCAGAGTCCCTGGACCTTGAGTCAAAAACAGCCCAAAGCATCAATGATCTATCGCCAAATCTGACAGTGAATATCAGCTGAGCTTTATTGTATGCTGTCCCCGGTTGCTGCTGATGAAGTGTGCATGACCAAATATTCATCTGACCACAACCGACAGTGCCATTTGTAGTTCTAATGACATTTGGCGAAGTTCAGCTGCTGTGTTGAAAATGACATTTAACAGTTGTATGAAAGTAAAAGTGACTGGTAACAGTTGATGTTGAAACTTAACAACTGCAAGAAACAACTAAACTGGGCATTTTATGTTTATTATTGTCCTCTTCAATGTATACCCAGGCAGGGTGCTCCTGGGTCCTGCCAAAATTTCCAACTGTTTCATATTTATGAAACTTTTTAATTGCCCTTAATTGTGTATTATAGTATTTGAGCTGCTTGTGTATACCACATTGCCAACTTTAAGTGAACACCAGACCATAAAAGGCAAATGTGCTTCTCATTCCAAACCCATAGGGATTAATATGGAACTGGTTTGCTTTCGGAATTGCTTCTACCCTGTAAGAAACTACAGACTGCCTCAACCCAGATTCCACTTCACAGTACACATTTGAAAGAGCTCATTCCCAAAAAGGCTTACATATCATATAGAAATATGTTTAATTCAAACCAGTTTATCAATTTGCTATTTTTTTTTACATTGGCTTAAAGCAGCCTTACCAAACATTTAGAACACTTAATCCAATCAATTATTAGTATGGGAACGGCAGCAAGACATCAAGAACCGTCACTGGACAAAAGGTATATGTGACCGTGATTACCATTTAGTATCACCTTTGGGTATCACATTTGGGTGATAACACCTAGAACAATACCTACTCAAGGTGTACGTGACCATGATTACCATTTAAGGACACCCGGCTAGACGACAGTATCACCCAGTCATTTGGGGGATACTCAATTCTTACACTAATTTACATTTAAAGTGAAACTTATTTAAATTACACACGGGAAACACTGTATAAAAGGTTTGAGCAGGATTTGTCCTGGGTTTTTTTTGACTCCGATGAACCCAAAGTACTTTATGTATTTTGCCACTGCGACGCTGCAATAAACTTCTACATCAAGATCTTCAATGCCCTCATCGTTTTATTTTTCTTACAACCCTGAGCTGACGTTAGATGAAAAGGCTTGCTGCACAGTCAGCATTCCAATTGATCCCGAAAGTGTTGAAGTCAGGGCTTTGTCCAGGTCACTTGATTCGGAGAACACTAAACTTGGCAATTCATGTCTTTATGTATCTTGCTTTGTGCACAGAGGAATTGTCCTGCAAATATGGTTCCAGTGAAAGAAATTGTAATTATAACAGCATACAAAGCTATTCTGTAAAACTGTGTGCTTTCAGCTTTATAGCACCAGTGTGGGGAAGGGTCACAGTGTCCACAGGCCAAATAGTATATCCTTATATCTATAGTGTTGGGGGTGTGGTCATATGCTGCTTATGAGTGAAGACATAGTGTTGGAGAAGGAATGAGTAATTTCATGAATGAGCATATACCTCTGTTACACACCTAATTAACACAACTGCTTCTGTGTGTTTGGGCTTGCAGTAAGAGTAATGCCAAGCAGAGAGTCTGGGTTGCAGAACTGAAGCAAATTTTTCACCCCAACAGCATCCTGTTGTGTATGCATACAGGTGAATTTTGAAAGTTGCTGTTTACTGTGAATTTATTTCAGTTCAGTTAAGTCTGTTAGCAAGCTGAAAATGACAAAATGAAGACTAAAATAAATGTAATGCTGCTCTCTCTCTGCTCTCCTGCCTCCGGAGTCCTCATTATCTTCACACCGACTTGGGTGTCACAATATCCATTACTTGAGTCTCTCTCTCTCTCTCTCTCTCTCTCTCTCTCTCTCTGCCTTTCATTCACTCCTTACTCAACTCACTCAAAAGAATCAAGAAATGAAGACAAGTTAACTTCAGATTCTTGGTTATGTCTTTTGAGTGGCAGAGCTTCCGTTCCCACACACAGAAGGAGAGTAACGGAGGAGAGTTGTAAAAGAAGAGTTTTACCTTCTTGTTCAGTAAAACATGAGGAATGAACTTAGAGAACTTAGAGAACACTGTGTTAACAGAACACTATTTTAGAGACCGGCACTTACTACCAAAAGTCTTTGCTTTGCTGTGCCTGGAACGTAATGTTCATACCTTTCACTCCTAGTATTGGAAATACATATAACAAACAGTTAGGATTCAGTTTGATTAATTAAAAAGATTCATTTAATGAATTCAATGTATTAATGTATTAATTCAATTAATTATTTAAATGAATAAAATGGTATGAATGGTATGTTCCAGACACAGAAAAGCAGACTTTTGGTAGTAAGTGTTGGTCTCTAAAATAAAAGACACTAGTACTCATCAGGAGAACTTCTGTACTACATCCACTCAAGTGTCATGTACCATCAGTAACCCACTGCATGTATAACATAAAAACACTACTAGGAGTGCTTATAAGACAGCAATGTTATTGAATCCAGTAGTAAGTGCAGAAGATGCTGTGGATGGGGATTATAGAGCCATTGGGCTGCAGCTGGACCAGTGGCATAGTTCTTGCCCCCAATACAAATGGAAATTGGAGGTTTTGTAATGACTTCTGTGGCCTGAACAAAGTGTCAGCCTCTGACTTTCATCTCTTACATGGAAGTTATGACCTCATCAACCAGCTACATCTCCACCTAAAGAAACAAAATGATATTGGCAGATCTCCCTTACAGAGGAGTCAAAAAAAGACAACCTTCTATCCTGGGGTCACTGGCACAATAAGGTACATCACTCTGTACTTTATAGAGCACCATTGACCTTCCAGCAGCTCACTGACATTGTCCTTAGGCATCACCAGCATTATGCAGCAGCCTACCTTAATGACATCTATTTCAAGTTTTGGCTTGACCACCTGGTACACCTGGGAAAGGTTGTCTGGGCACTGAAGGAGGCTGGGACCCAATAACTGAGAAGTACTGACTTGCTAAGCAAAATCTCAATAAAGCAAGGTCAGAAAAATACAAATACAAGGCAAGACTTAATAACACAACTCCTCTTAAGAATGGCACTCACTTAAAGAAAAACCAAGAGAAAGACCAAGAGTTCAGGAATGCCCAAGCCAGCTACTTTTACTCTCGCTTTGAAGGAAAAAAAACTCTATTCCACTTAATGTCTGTCTCTCCTCACCCCACACCTTTGAGGAACAAATCAAATATCACAACTTCTACTTCTGCAGCACAGCTATTATTTATTTTTCAACTTTTGGCCCATTGTTTATGTTCTTTTTGGAATTTATCTTGTGATTTAAATCATTTAGATTTACAGGGTGGTTTAGTGTGGCAATGTGGACATACCTGTATTATGGCAGGACAGCCACTGCATTCTCTGGTAAGCATTTCTGCAGAAATGAAAAGACATTAAGCATTTCTGGAAGAAGAATAAGTACAGCCAGCGTCAATTATTTTCCTGCAAAAACAGCTTGTTATATTAAACACCATAGTGTGTTAATCGTGCTTCTTAATGACTCTACATATCCTCAATCAATATCTCCTTGTACAAATTACGCCTTAATGCTTACAGTGAAGTCCACAATACATCTTCATATGGACTCTCAAAGTGTAAAAAGGAAACAATTATGGATTCAGATTTCGTAAGACTGGCTACTTGTCACTGAATTGGCTTCTGACTTTTGTGCTAACAGCATATAGAATACACCTGTTTACACACTGGGGCAGTGATGTCTCAGTGTTTAAGGCTCTCAGCTACTGTGATGAGGAGTTGAAACTCAAATTCAATCAGTAGCAATGATCTGATGTTCAGAAAGGAATGGAAACCTTCGCTTTTCTGTAATACTCAGTCTGGCAGAGAGCTCTGTTCCAGACACAGTCAGAATTTGTTATTAGTCATTCATTCATGTCCTGTAGTATAGAAATACACACAAAATACCTATGTATGCTATTTAGAGCAATAGCATAAATCAATATTGAATCAATTATTAAATGCATATCAAATATATAAAAGTTCTGTTGTGAGTCCCAAATGCAGCCACGGCTGTTCACCCCTTCAGTGATGTCACACGATCTGGTACTCATCAGAATATAGGGATCTTTCCCGCTCTGGTGTTTTTCATTATCATTAGGGTCTTTAAAAGCGGTCAGCCAATTAATATGTATGAAAATCACAAAATTTAAAGACATATATTGGGTGCTTTAACATTATATGGCTAAAAGTATGTGCACAACTGACCATCACACGTTTATGTTATTGTACTATTCTAAAAAAAGCATATATGTTATTATGTTATTATGGTCAATATGTTATTATGGTTTCTCCCTTTGCAGCTGTAAAAACCTTCTGGGAAGGCTAGTTTGGAGTGTAGCAGTTGGGATTTATGATCATTTGGCCCCAAGGGAATAACTGAGATCAGAAGTGATGTTGAGTGAGGAGGCCTGGTGTGTAGACAGTGTTTCAGTTCATCCCAGAGGTGTTTAGTGAGGTTTCTGCCCTGGCTCTGTGACATTTTCCACACCAGCCTTGGCAAACCAACTTCATGGACCTCACTTTGTGCACAGGGGCATTGTCATGCTGGAACATGTTTGGACTTTAGAGAAGGGAAATCTTAATACTACAACAAACAATGCTACAAAGATTTTTTTTGGACATTTTGTGTCCTATCTCAGTTTTTTTTTTTTTTTAACAAAACTGAAGATCGCTAACAAATTCAATTCAATTCAATTCAGTTTATTATGTATAGCGCCTTTTACAATGAACATTGTCTCAAAGCAGCTTTACAAAAGAAGAAAACAGAGAAAGGGGAGGGGAAAATGAAAAATAATAATAAAAAATAACTAATTAACTAGAAATAAGAATAAATTATTAAATTCTATAGTTAGACTATTTTATTTTATCCCACATGAGCAAGCCTGTGGCAACGGTGGCAAGGAAAAACTCCCTGGGATGGAAAGGAAGAAACCTTGAGAGGAACCAGGCTCAGAAGGGAACCCATCCTCATTTGGGTGACACTAAACAGAAAATAATGTAACTGTAGCTGATTAATGTCCTTTCTACAACAGCAATCAATGACCCATGAGGAACTATTAGGTCAGTGTAGTTTCTAAGGTCATTATAAACACTAGTTCTTTGCTGTCACGGGCTGACAGATGTAATGGCATATCTGTGATGGTGTGAAAGTCCCCAAGTGGCTCTGTCCATGGCTGTCTCCTGGTCCACACAGATCCATCCACAGCATCAGTGGGCACCATCACGCGGCGAGACTCCGACCAGGGGTAGGGCAGTGGTCGCACTGCAAACTGGCAAACACTGGGAGCTCAGGAGTGGGGTGTATAGCTCGACAGAGAAGGTAGAGAGAGAAAGAGAAAGATATTAAGTTTCTGATCATGTGATGCTAATATAACTATATATTAAAAGCTTGACTAAACAAATGTGTCTTCAGCCTAGACTTAAACATTGAGACTGTGTCTGAATCCCGAACACTAATTGGAAGGCTGTTCCATAACTTTGGGGCTTTGAAAGAAATAGCTCTGCCCCCTGCTGTAGCCTTTGCTACTTGAGGTACTACCAAGTAACCAGCACCCTTTGATCGGAGTAGGCGTGGTGGATCATAAAAGACTAAAAGATCGCTCAGGTACTGTGGTGCAAGACCATTTAGTGCTTTATAGGTTAGTAACAGTATTTTATAATCAATGCGAAATTTGACTGGGAGCCAATGTAGTGTGGCTAAAATAGGAGTGATGTGCTCATATCTTCTGGTTCTAGTTAGGACTCTAGCTGCTGCATTCTGGACTAACTGGAGCTTGTTTATGCTCCTACTGGAACATCCAGACAGTAAGACATTACAATAATCCAACCTAGAGGTAACAAAAGTATGAACTAATTTTTCTGCATCATGAAGCGACAACATATTTCTTATCTTAGCAATATTCCTAAGATGGAAGAAGGCTACCCTAGTGACATTATCTACATGAGCTTCGAATGAAAGACCAGAGTCAATAATCACACCAAGATCTTTTACTGCTGGACAAGATGAAACCAAAAGACCATCCACAGTTATCTCTGTAATCAGAAAGCTCACTTCTAACTGCCTGTGGTCCTAGTACAAGCACCTCTGTCTTGTCCGAATTAAGCAGGAGGAAGTTAGTGGCCATCCAATGTCTAATATCCTTTACACATTCTTCTATCTTAACAAGCTGGTGTCTCTCATCTGATTTAGCTGAAACATATAGCTGTGTGTCATCTGCATAACAGTGGAAGCTAATACCATGTTTACGAATGATTGCACCAAGGGGTAACATATATAGGGAGAAAAGCAGTGGGCCTAAGACAGAACCTTGTGGAACAGCGAACATAACCTTGGTATGCATGGAGAAGTCACCATCTAGATCTACAAACTGATAACGGTCAGTCAAATAAGACCTGAGCCAGGAGAGGGCTGTTCCTTTAACACCAACAACATGTTCTAGTCTATCAAGTAGAACAGTGTGGTCAATGGTGTCAAATGCCGCACTAAGATCGAGTAACACCAGTAGGGAGACACAACCCTGATCAGAAGCCAGTAACAGGTCATTTACCACTTTAACCAGTGCTGTCTCTGTGCACAAATGTGGCAGGCAATTTCCCAATTTGGGAACAAATACTGCACAGTGCTCTCTAGTGGTCAATAACGCACAATGGCTATATACCTTTTGGCTAACACAGGCTTCCTCCAAGACATGTGAAAGTTAGACAACTGCATCATTTTGAACTGCTACTCATGTTGAGTTACAGTGACTCTAATGTCCATACTACACAGTAAAACATTCTGCAGCACCACAGAAAATGAACATTACTAACCTTCTTAATCATGCTAGAATAAATGCTGACAAGGTTTTTTTTTTCCTCTTTAAAGGTGGAGGCATACTCCAGAGGGGCTGACTAAAAGTATTTTGAGAAACATTGTATGCTACTATAAAATTTTGTGAATTTTGTTAGATTTTTCTGACAGATATTCCCAATTTTGTCTATTTCAATTTCTGCATGAAACACATGTGGAAAATTGTAAGGTGAGTGAACTCTGTATTATTACTGGCCTTCAGTATTATTGGATCAGTGTTTTCGTAAGGTTTTGGGCCAAGAACAGCTTCTGTACTGGAGGATAAACACCATTCCACTCATGTTCAACTGGGTTGAGATCTGCTCAAGCAAATGCTATATTTTATGATTTAAATCATTTCATACTCAAACAAATCAGTGAGCCCTTGCACCCTGTGGATGGGAACATTGTTATCCTGGATGAGACCACTCATATCATCAAAAGAAACGTTTCATCATAAGAGAAAATTGAATCAGTCCATTAAACTTTGTATTGATTTGCAGTGACCCTCTACTTCAAGTGAGCAAGTGACCCAGTCCAGGTCTACATGCCTCCCCCAACATTACAGAGCCACTCAGCTGAATAAACAGATTTCAGAAAATGATCTGGAAAAAAAAAGCTCAAATTGGATGCTGACAAAAAGGAGCATTTCCAGTAAGAAAAGCACTTGAGTAGAATTGATCAAACTGTAACCCTAAAATGGTGGCCAGAATTATCCCGTGAGGACACAGAGAAAATGACACGGTGTTTAAGCCGCTCGGAGTTACATTTTTGCTCTTATATGACAAAACCTTGATAGAAATTAGGGAATTACTCGTACCTAAGAATAGGAGCAATTTACAGCAGTAAATGGGTGAATATTTCGAAGTGTTTCATTGGTTTCTTAAAACTGTTCAGAGTAGAAGCAGAGAAAAATGGAAGAACCATCCCCAAGAAAAAACGACCTTGTAGATTGGAATAATAGACTATATAGTTTCACTTGTGTGCAAATTCTGTTGATTTCAATAAAGTATGCTTGATTTTGTTTTTTAAAATATGTTTGCACTCTATTGATGGCATCACTTAAAGAGTCTTAAATTCAAACAGTTCATTTAGTAAATATCGAGCAAATATAATTAGAAGTCAAATGCACATTATCAGTAAAAAGCCTCCCAACAACTTATATTTGGCTTATGAGGCATTAGTACTTTACTACTGTTTGTGTTATTATTTATAAATAATAATAATCATTAATAATAATAACAACTCTTCTTTTTCTTCTTCTTCTTCTTCTTCTTCTTATTATTATTATTTAATACATAAACAAGAACAATTCCAACACTAGTATGATTGTGCTTTATGTAACTCACTTTTTGTGCACCTGGACTTTCCAAATGCAATACAACTGTTGTACTTCATGCTTAAGCATTTACTCCTAGGATTAACTCCTACTCCTCACTAAGAGTTGCTCTGAGTTGCTATTATCTGGTCTTATGTAGAGGTCTTAGATTTTATAAAGGTTTATAAATATCAGCCCTGGCTTATTAGAGAAACAGGTCCATAATTCCTTTCAGAATCGATCACTTCTAAAACCTCTTATTACAGTTATGTACTAAATTCAGGGAGCATTATTGATGGCCATAATCATGTGTTTAAAAAAATATCAGGTTCTTCAAGTATTTATAAAAAATTAAACCCCTTTAATGTGTTTGAAATACAAAAGAAATACTAAAAAAAGAAACAGCAATACAGACACGCAGGCAGTTTATCAGTCTTTGGGGCAGCTCAGTCCTTAAGTCAGGCGTTGTGGTGCTTTGTTCAGACTTTATCCTCAGGCCATCACTATGTTGGCTCAGTATTGTTTTTTTCTTCCATAATTTTAAGTCATTAAAAAATAAATAAATAAAGTGGGAGTCATTAGGCCAGTTCATTCTTGTCCGTGGCCATCTCAGCATGGCTGGCATCAGGCCCTGTGGGCGCCAGCAGGGTCCTGCGGTTATAGTGGCCCTTCATGATGCCTGAGTTGTTGTTCTCGTTGAGGATCTGCTTCTGCTTTTGGCGGTTAAGTGACTGGACAAGGCCAAGCACCACAGCGGCGAGCGAGTACTGGCCTGTAAGCTTGCGAGGCTGCAGGATGAGTGGGTTGGGTTGCACACGGCCAAGAAGGAAGTGTGTTCGGATTTTGCCCTCCTGCTCGCTGATGCCCTTCACATAGATCTCACCACGGTATTCAAAAGCAAAGCCACGCTCTGTCAGGATGCTGTACGTTTCCTCTGGGACCTGGATTTTTCCACTCACACCTGTGCTGTCCATGCGACTCGCCAGGTTCACTGTTTTCCCCCAGATATCATACTGAGGCTTTTTAGCACCAATCACACCTGCTACCACAGAGCCATGAGCCATTCCTGAGAGGGAGAAGAAAAATAAAGGAAAAGAAAGAACATGCATAAGAAGAACAGAAACCAGAAGAGAAAGAGAAAAGACTAGAGTAGAAGCTCTCCCAGAAGTTCAGTATGAATTCGTATGAATGACTGGTCTCTTACCAATTCGGAGTTGGAAATTGTTAAAGGAGTGTTTGTTGATCTCTTGTATGCTCTCGTTTAGAGCAATGGCAAAGTCAGCCAGAGCACAGAGGTGACCCCATTTATCTTCACATTGCTACAGCGACACACACAGACATGCAGAGAGACACAACATTTAATCAAGGGCAGTATTCAGAGTTGGTGATTTTAGTCCAAACGTCACATCAATATTTATGTATTATATAAGGAAAATATGTATTTGGATTTCTTCTCTGCAGCTGCTTAAACTGATATTTCGGAGATTCCCATTCAGATTACACAAATGATCTCTTTTGAGGTTGCCAGATTTTTCTTGAGTAGAAGTGATTCAGAGGAGTTTATCAGTAGCGTCTTGATCACTGCCTTTAAACAAAAGCATTTGGCTTCAAGCCCAGAAATAACTCAAAGATAAAAAATGCAGTACAGAAGAAGGAAAGAGTATTTTTTTCGTTGCTGTCTAATAGAGGATGCAACAAATGAAAGAGAAAATAAAAAAAAGATGATATACACTATTATAGATCAGCAAGCACTAAATTAAAGTCATCTAATAGCAGTCTGGTATATTTTGAAGAGTCATAATCACCACAGTGGCTTCATTTCAACAGTATGTCCTCTAACCTTATTCATCAGAGGCTTATAAAATAGAACTGAATCACCAGTACATCCTACTATTTTGCATTTTATTTTGTGGATAATAGACAATGTCTTTGATTAAGGTGCATCTTCATTCGCCATACACTGCATTATTATTTGTTTAATTCACATTTTTCACATACTGATATTATATAAAGCATCGTTGTTTTTTTACCTGTTTTTCGGGTGATAAGCCAGACACGGCCATGTATGTACTGCCGATGGTTTTAATCTTCTCAATGTCTTGAAAACGTTCTTCGCCCAACAGCTACAGAAAGAAGGACGATAAGACATAACAACAGTCCTTGAATATGATGCAGTCTTTCTGTGTATTATTTACTGTAAGGTTCCTATATTACTTTGTGCTTAACAAGTTTCTAAACATAATCCTAAAGTCATCACAAGCAGCAAGTATCAAATCTCATTACTCCCACAACCACTGGTTTTGGCTGTTCTAGAATAAAGCTGCACAAACATTGCCTACACACCCGAACCCATGGACAGAGATTATAGTCATGCAATTTTAGTCTTGTGTTCTTTCACCATTAACCATTATGAATAAATTCAACAAAAACTCACAAAACAAAGGAAAATTAGATTTACTCTTCTCCTCTATACAGTCTAAGACACCTTTGCCTTTTCTTTAGACATACTATCAAAAGTAATCAGACCTGTTATCAACAATGAGTTTACATTTCCTTCAGCGTATACTACATATCTAAATCTTTCACATTAGCAATTATCAAACCATTAACAAAGACCTTGACCCATTTCCTTTATCTCCATACCATCTCATACTTTCATGGGGATCACATAGATCAAATATTTTATTTGGTGTTTGGGTAGTACTGAACTCAGCTTCTGAAAATGACTCAATTTTTAAGATGGATTTGAAGAAATATACAAAAGGTACAAGGAGATAGGAGGCTTCTATATCAAGGACACACAGATGCTTCCGACTTAGAAAATGTTTTTTATAGCATGTGATATAAGCCAGACGTGCACACAGGCAAAAATAAAAAGATGTGTGTCTCATTTTTCTTGCACAATGTTGGCTCAGGCAGGGAGCAGCGTTATGTCCATTGCCACTGTCTGACAGATTCATGCCATGTGACCCTGTTTCAAGCACAATATTTCACTATGAAATACTATGACTTTTGGAGCTCAGTGGTTTAAGGTTAACTCTGAGTGTAATCAGTACAGGCTATATCAAGATGTATTAGACCCTTACAAATACAAATACAACTAAGCATCAGTGTCATCAATTCAGCTCTTTAAAATGATTTTTCTATAATCAAGCACCCAGTATGTTTTAATGACACTGCTCTTGCCGTAGGCATATGAGAACTTTTGGCCCAAATTATTTATTCTATAACCAGTCAGAGTTATGATGGTTGTAGAGATGGTCATGAAGCAGAGCTGCTGAAGCTGGAAAAGCTTAAGGCAATGGATACACAAACAACTATAACTGAGAATAATGTAAGTAGCTGGGAATTATGTTTTTCATAATTAAATTAAAGTGTGTTTATTCATATTCACAGTCAGTGCTGTTTCCTTTTACTCTTGAGATCAATTTAACAACACAAGCACTCTCTCTGGTTTTGTTCAGGAGTGTTTTTGAACAAATTGATTGATTGATTTTCTTTCGGTTCGCAGCTTCAAAATGGCTTGCCTTTCTTCCATAGACAGCTCTCTGGCCTTCATGTTGGTTTAACAACAAATGTAGTCTTCACAGGAACCCCGGGACTTAAACCAAGAGCCAATCAGTATAACAGAACACAACCGGGCAACAAGAAAGACCTGTTCCAATATTTCTGATCACTTATAAAAAATGAATGGTGTTTAACACATCCAGATATAAATATAAAACATAGGACTAAATATAGGAAATGTAAAACAAAAATGTAAGTTATTGTCTTATATTCAGCTGTTGCTCTCGAACAGCACAGACTCTTTCTTGGTACAACACCCGCTACCTTCACCGACTTTTTTGCACAGCATATTTTTCATTTTTTATATAAAAAACTGCACATATACATGCACTTGATTCATAACAGTTCTTCATTACAGTCATATTATATTCATACCACCGTACTTCATCATTTCTTGTGCTGAATCTTTTAAATATTTTGTCTATTTATTTTCCCACTGTACAGCTAATGCCACTTTATTAAATTTGCTATTGTACTTTACACAGCTAGTTCTACTTTATCCTATTTCATTTCATCTCATTGTATAGTATCCTATTTTGATTAGTTAAAACCCCCCTCTTTTTAGAAAACAGAGTTTTAAAAAGCACTTCACTGCATGTTGTACTGTGTATCATTGGGTATGTGACCGATACACCTCGAATTTAAAACTCAGTGTACATAGAAACAAAAGCACTGACCATGCTCTTCCACTTCTTTTCCAGGGCACTGTATATTTCATAGAGTATTAATCTCTCGGTTGCCTGAAATAGACCTAAAGGTGCATATAGTACCTAAAACTTCAATCCACATAAATATTGAATTTAATCTTCTGTTTTTAACCTTGTATTCTTTGTATCATGTCAAATACAGTGCACTAGAATTCATTCACAAGAACAGTAATTGTTTATCATTTTAATCTGGTACAGTAATCTCAAAATGTTTTCCTTTGTGCATGTTTGTGTGTCAGTGTTCATGTCAGTGTCCATCCTGACCTCATCAAAGTCGGCGATGATCTCGTTTAACAGCCGCAAGCATTCAACTCCTTGATTGTTCATTTCAGTCTGGGAATAGAAATCGGCAAAGCCAGGAATAGAGGCGAACATCACTCCGACAGAATCATAGGACTGAGAATAGAGCTCCTGTAGAGGAATAAAGTACCAGAAGAGAAGAGACGGTCAAAAAAAAAAGCATAGACAGATGATGAAGTTCTTACTGGTGTGAACCATGTAATATACCTAAGTTCAAGGCTTAAGGCTTTTTATTTGCCACATACATATTACACGTGTGATGTAATGCAATTAAATGGGTTTTTTTCTTAGTTACACATTTCACTGTGAAGAAGTGTCAACAGAAGAAAAAACGGAATAAACTAATAAAATATGATAATAATATAATGATATAGAAATATAAAATAATATAAAAATATAATAATAATAATAATAATAATAATAATAATAATAATAATAATAATAATAATAATAATAATATATGACAGACGTTTAATCAAATATAATTAAGAAATAGTAAAATATAGTAGGCCATGGAGAATGTTGTGAGGAAATTATTAGAATAAATAGAAGTGGACAGTTCATCCAGACCTATAGTGTACACATATTTAAATGTTTTGTGTATTGTGTATCAGTGTATGAGGATGGAGTACGCACTCAAGTCACTCCCTCAAGTGCTTTCTGATACTATTGTCACTTACTCTATATGGCCAAAAGTATATGGACGACCGAGCATCACACCCATATGTTAGTCTTGAAGCACATTTGTGGCCTTTTACATTTTTTTTAATCATTTAGTAGAATTTATGAGCAGTGGAGCATTTATCCTGCAGCAGATATTTATGGGATGAAGGACATAGAACTTGGGATGTACCCAACTTTTTTTTCTTTTTTCTTTTTTCGCTTTATATGCTGTAGTCGTGAAACTGGCCACCAGAGGGAACTAATGTTCCACCAGATATACCAACATGCCAACATCAAGCACTCACCTTCACATATACACATACAAATTACGAAGCATGGCCTCTGTTAAAAGAGCTATGACAGTCACTGACTGTTTTGACAAAGCACTGTTTGATAAACTGCACCATCATCTGTGACCTTCGCACTTTTATGCTTAAGCTGTGTGTGTGTGAGTGTATGTGTGTGTGATTCAGATAACATTTCTTTGCCAATATGAAAATAGCATTAAATCATTCAGCTGACAAAGGTAGAGTGACATATGTTACTCTATTAAAACACACACACACACAAACACACAAAAAAAAATTCATTGTCCCTACTGAAGCATACTATAACAAGTCACCTGATTATCAATGGATGAGATAATTAATGAAACCTAATAACCCCCCCCCCCCGCCAAACACACACACATACACACACACACAAACACACACACACACATACACAAAGGTCTGAGAGATGTATTTTTAATAAGACCCCAGTGCCATGCTGATGCTGCCACTATTCACTGACAGACAAAACTTCCAGTAACACACACACACACAAACCTGGGCAAACAAAGACATTGCTACACAGTCAAAAACCAAGGAATCGTGCATTAAAAAAGAGCCAAATAAGACAATAGAAACAGTGTAACTGACAGAGTTGGAGGTTTAGAGAGAGAGACACAGTTTCAACAGAAGAAAGGATGGTGCAATACATCTGTATTTTGCAGTCCTTTTTTGCAGTCTGTATTAAAAATGAAGGGTATCATACAGGTTATGGAAGTGTGCTCTGCAAAATCAAATAGAATCCCACACAGAATCCGACAGAAAACATCTCAGCCCCTGTGGGTAGTGATGTGGCTTGGGTTTTATGCATTTTAATGCTCTACTAGCTTGATCAAAGCTTCATTTATAAATTTAGGTCACACGAGTTTCCATTCTCTGACTTCAAATTCCAGCCAGTCATAAACACAGTTTTGCTTTATGGCTTGAGTTAGACTATAGACTATAATATTATGTATATTTTATATACTACTATAGTCTATAGTATAGACTATAGTATAGTATAGTATAATATATTATACTAGTATAATATATAATTAATATTGTAATATTACTTAGACTATATATTCATTTGAGACAATATATGCTCAGCCGGACATCACACTTCCACCGCTTTTACGATCAAATTCTAGCAATAACCTGCTGTTGTAACCCTAAACAAAATAATGAAAGAAGTGAATGTAAGTCACTCAAAAAGAAATGAAATCATGTCTGAATAACCTGCTCAAGAGTTCACATCCAGGTCACTGCTTTGTGGTGCCTCTATGTAAATTCGCCTCTTACTTAATGAAAGTTTTGTAAGGTTACTTCCAGGCTCATTCAAAAAGACAAACTGTGTTTCAGCATATCACGTCATGAACGGAGCAACCACACGCCAAGGTATGAGTCAGCCAGCCTCATGAGTCAGAACCTGGCCAATGAACTCAGCTGAGTTCAAAGGCTCTAAGAATACAAAAGTAGACCTTCGCTTTCTGAGTCATGCTTCGTCAGGTCTAACATATGGGACAAATAGTTCAGGCATGGGTCAGTCACCGGACATCTTAAAACCCTATGTGCCTCCACAATTCCCAAACGAGCTCATAACCTGCACATGTTACTCGCCAGCGTCACACAAGGATTCTTGAAACCTACATGGTTACTGCACCATGACTGCCAGCCTCACACTGTGACAACGCTCATCTGAGACCACCGGGTGATTGCTAGTGCATCCTGGCCCAAAGCATTTGTCTCTTCTCAGTCCATGAACCCCAGTGGAAAATAAATTGTGTAGCTTTTTAACCCTTCTGTAGATGCTGCACATTAGATAATCTACCTCAATGCCAATTCCAGTTTCTGGTGGGATTTAATTTCAGGTGATATAGCATGACCACGAATCTTACTGACAAAAACTATGCAGTTCTTAAGATTGCTTGTGATTTTGGTTCCTCTTGCAGGATCATATATCTAACCTAGTTATGTTATTCTTTGAACTAGTTCAGTATATGCTTAGATACTGATTCACATTTTCTTTCACTTTCATGTTTTCCCCACACATCTCCCTGCTTTGTAGCCTGCAGAATAACATTCACAGGTTTCTCTCCTGGAGTCGTAAATAATAGCCAGCCAGAAAAAGTCTGAAGGAAGACTGCATATGACTGATGTGTGTGCCTATATGCAATTTCATAGCTGTGTCCATGACTGAGACAGCTCTCTCATCCACAAAGGAGGCTCATAAGCCTCATGCCATTGAACAATCTACAAAGTAGTCGAGTGATTCTTTTCATGATTGACATTTTGTGCTAATGCTTCCACAGGACATTTGATCAAGAGACCATGGTATTTGTCTGGCTCATCCTCATCATGGAGCCAATTGTCCAGATAAAGGAATATGCACAGGTCAAGGCATTGCAGGGGATCTAATGTGACTTGCACACACTTTATGAACACCCAGAGGATGGCAATTATTTTAGGAAGACATTTAGGCTTCTTAGACCCAGTATGTGGTGGTTGGTATGACATCATATGGGACTCTGATATGGTCACTGCTGTACTCTGCCCTGTTTCACTGAGCTGTATAACAAAATGTGTATTTGGGCAAAGAGCTAATCTTGAAAGGAATTGAGTCACTGAAAAGACTGAAGAATTTCCACTCTAGTGATGACAGACAATAGTGGCTAATAGATTCTATTTCATTTTTCATTTTTTTCATTATTTGTGTTTTTTAGAGACAAGGAAGAGAAAATCTGGTGCATCCGAGGCCTGTGCTTCACAGATCTGTAACGATACTAAGGACAACTACCTTGATGTACTTCTATACTTATTTGCTCATGCCACTTGTAGTTTGTCTCTTGAAGGTGTGTCGTGGCTGCTATGGTTACTTGTCCGGCATTCTGATCCAGCTATTTATAGCTTCCAAACCTAATTAATTAAACACCAATTAATAATGCACTACTACTAACTGTGTCTAGCCATGACCACTCACCAGAGGCACCAACAATCGTTCCTATTCCCCTATAAATGTTTATTCTTCTTTGTAATATCTCTAAGAAATGTATTGAGCTATAAAGGACATGATATGATAAAATAACCTCACAAGTTCATCAACCAAGCAGGCAGGAACTAGATTGTAAGTTGTGGACTGTTACTGTTGGATCATATTATTACCATGAGGAATCTTTCAAACCATTGCTTGGATTAGTTGCTTTAGCATATTTGCAGTTAGAGTGGAGAAAGTTGTGAGTTTAAATCCTGACGATACCAGGATTTAAACTATGGCCACTTGGCCACAAATTTAAGAGAGCAAAATTAGCCACGTTCTGATGGAGGGAGGGAGGAAGGGGATCACCGAAGCCATCATGAGTCTGTGAGCTTTTTCATGTAGAAGAGGGATAACGCTTTCCATATAGTGTGTTAAGCAGTTGAAAATGATATGGTCAGCTGATTTCACATGCCTCAAAGGAAGCATGTGCTAGGCTCCACCTTCCATGGTTGGTTATTGTTGGTAACATGTGATAGGGGCATCCTAACTGGAGGCCATGACTAAATTAGGGAGAAAACCAGTGAAAAATTCAGAAACAAACAAAACAACACACAAACAAACCCATTACTTGGACTGCTGTCAGATTTCTAGCACCTTTAAATCTATAGTCATGGGCATTATCTAATCATGAACCAGAACTGTACCTAATGATTTGATACAATTCAGATGTATGCACATACTGTATATACACATACATGACAACGCATCATACACATTCTGAAGCCATGTGTCAAGACTTCTATAATCAGTTGCTTCTGTGTGGATTTAAGTATGTGTAGGATTTCATGAACCTGTAACACACGTGAGGGAATCTGTCACCTCCTCTAGAACATCGAAACGCTTATACTAGAATGTTCTTCACAGATTACAGCTCTATAGGAATTTAAATGAAGGTTTCGTGTATGTTATTTGTCTCAATAGCCATGTCCAACTCAGATCTCAGAAACTTTAAAAAGAACTGCACGATTTTGTTGTAGACAGCCAGTGTGTGCATTGTGTAGGTGTGCAGTGTGTCAGGACCTCATTGTCTCTGTCCTTCTCCAGAAAGTGGCGTGCAACATGGCTGGGCAGAATGTTGCGCAGCATATTCTCATTATGCTCCCGCAGCTCCCGCATTTCGTTGATCTCCTCCTTCGCCTGTACTCGCCACAGAAAGTCCAATCGCGCTGTGTATTCCAGCTAAGAAAGAAAGGCAGAGAAAGTATTGGGAAGTCAGAGAAGCAGTAGTGGATATCAAAGCACTCTGTCTCATATTTGAGCAATACATGCAGACATTAAGATCCAGATTTAGCTGGAGGTTCTACTTCAGGGATATCTAATTTTATCCAGAAATGGCTGGTGTGGGAGCAGGTGTTTATTCCAACCAAGCAGAAGCCACATTTATCTAAGCAGAGAAATTGTTCTGCTCGCCAAAACAAAACGGAATTGCTGATTAATGTATATTTCATCAATCCATAATTGACTTAAAAATGTCTAAATGGATTTAAACCAAAGTGAGCTGTTGTTCTTTCTACTAACAGTAGGGCATACAGAATTGGATACAAAATAACATGCCATGCCCAAACACTGCACCAATCCCAGACACTGCATCAATCCTAAACACTGCACCAATCCCAGACACTGCATCAATCCCAAACACTGCACCAATCCCAAACACTGCACCAAATCCAAAATAAGACGCCACTGCATTATGCATATGCTGATACAATAACAGTAATAATAATAATAATAATAATAATAATAATAATAATAACAACAATAATGTCACTTTGCTTATACCACGCACAGCAGTGCTGCAGTGTGTAACTCTGCAAGTCTTTCACTTTGAAACATTTGTTAAATATTCAGTTGAGTTAAGGGTCTTGTTTGCAAGCGGTACAGAGTGTAACAGAATCCGTCACTTTGAGTCTCAGTCAGAATCTGCAAGCTTCTCTGTTCTGGGTTCAAACCGAGGTCAAGGATTCCTCTACAACAGCAAAATGCTTACTTCATTATTTATTCATTCAAACCTTCATCAAAAGAAACAGAAGACGAGAATAACAGTGATGAAATGTAGATTATGTGAACATCCAGTAAAAAAAGCTGGCTTTTGGGGTAGTGTGAAGGTTGTCTTTCCAAGCTGAACAGGAGTGCAACCTACTGTAAACTTCTAATTTAACAAAGAAGTGATGCATACAAGCTATTCAGGGAGAATGAAGTAAATAAATGAAAAAAAAAAAAGAACTAAAGAACCAATTGTGAGATTCCCTTCCATCTTTCTAGAACGATGATTAATAGTATATTTTTCGAAAGGTAAAGGATAACCAGCAATGAGAGAATCAAACATGAAAAAAACACACTATGTTTGTATATATTTCTATATTTCTTCTTAATATACTTTAAAGGATCAAAAATAGTATTATCTTTTTAGATAGATAATCAATATCAATAGTTTCTGTCATTTCAGCAGAAGACACACGTGCACACAGTTACAGTATATACATGAGCTGACACACACACACAATGTGTACGTCATGGGATTTCCAGAAACACTGAGATAATGTAAAAACTGTCCCGAGAAAAGGAAAAGTAGGCGTAGCTTTTGTTAATTAGGCTGAAAATGTAATGGAATTATTTCTATAAATGTAAATATACCTTTCTATAGCTATAAACTATACTCCTCTCTCTCTTTCTTTGGCTTTCCTCCTTCTCTCACTCTCTCTCTCTCTCTCTCTCTCTCTCTCTCTCTCTCTCTCTAACCATGTTCCCCTACTTGCTACTAGTTTACTGCTATTTCATTATCTTGAAAGTCTTATATTAATCACTGGAATTAAATAATTCAGTAATTGACTACTGTTGACCTTGCCACTGACAAGTTTGTGTATGTGTGTGTGTGTGTATGTGTGTGTGTGAGCATGCCTTCATGATGATATGACAATTGTGGCATATATTATATTATATTATATTATATTATATTATATTATATTATATTATATTATATTATATTATATTATATTATATTATATTATATTATATTATATTATATTATATGTTTATACATGTTTCTTTTTAGGCACTGAAATTAGGGTGAAAGTTGTCTGCATATAGCTCTCTACAGTAATACACAAGTCATTGGAAAGAACTGTGTGTGTGTGTGTGTGTGTGTATTTTCTCACCTGTTGTCCATGATAAAATACAGCTAAAAGGAACATTGCCATCAGCAGTAAAGATGTTCTCTTGGTTCCCAGGAAACATTCGCTGTTGTCGGGGTAACAGGATAAAGAACGTCATCAGTGGGATTTATTGGATTCTAAAGGGCAGAGATTCTAACACTGGAAGTGTGTGTGTGGTTGATTTTTATGTTAAAAAGTTAATTTATGTAATTGTACATCTTTATAGGTGTGTATTGATGAAATACACATACTAATTTGACACTATTATACAAAATTATTGTGTAGTGTGTGTGTGTGTGTGTGTGTAGACTGACCTCTGATTGGTGAAGCCATCATACTCAGTGATGGTGTCATATCGGGTGAACAGTGAGTGATAGAAAGCTTCGGTCAGCAGTGAGTAGATGGCGATCATTAGCAGCAGGATGGCCAGTTTAAGGACAGAGTTTAAGCGCAGGAACACAGCACACGTCACCATGGCCAACACGCCCGTAAACACGAAGTACTGGACAAAATAAACTCCAACAGTTTACTACTGCAACATCCACGACCATAATGCTAGACTAGCGTTAATAATAAAGACTCAAATATACAAAAATCAATGAAACACACCTCATACTGTTCACCCACTTAATGAAATTTACAGTGAACAGTTTATAATTTCACAAGAATCAATTTAATAGTAATCAATTTCTTATGACTGCAAAATCTAAGAAGACTTTAAATATTTAATCATTAAGCTGTGT
Organism: Hemibagrus wyckioides; assembly: GCF_019097595.1. Classification (NCBI taxonomy): domain Eukaryota; kingdom Metazoa; phylum Chordata; class Actinopteri; order Siluriformes; family Bagridae; genus Hemibagrus; species Hemibagrus wyckioides. Next base: position 9,359,429 of record NC_080729.1, on the reverse strand, counting down.
GCATTGTCTGCTATCCAGTTACTTAAAGGATGCTACATAATACTTAATTATCCATCCTGATATCTTAAAATAGATAGCTACACCATTGTGCTTCTGAGCTGACATTTCTATAGTCTCTGCATCGAATAAGCCACAGGAAGAACAAACCTCTGGGTAGAGACAGCCGGGAATCGAAGCTGAAGCATCGAATGTGCCGTTCCTGAATACATCCCAAATTGATTTATCAACATTACACCATAACTAGAGAGAAACAGAAATGATATATGTGGTATAAAATCCTTCATATCAAATACTCTTTCTGATTATTCACTAAGTACACAAAGAAACATGTCAGACAAGATCTATACATGATTCATTTATATTAGATTAAGTCAGTATTATATATATATATATATGTGTACAGCTCATGGAGGAGGTAATGTGGTCTTTTTATTTGTATAAAAAGTTGAATGTGTATTGGTTTATAACATTAAATGTGATGTAATGGTGTATATAAAACTCAGACCAAAGACTAACACTTTACATTCTCTTTTAATGAAGCACTCATTCTTTCAAAGTATTCTGAAAACTCTCCTGATACCACAAGCAAATTGACAGAGGCTTATTCTAATCCAGTTAAGTCAAATTCATCTCCAGCCAATGAAAAGCAACTTCTTCGCAAGATTTGTCACCTGGTGCGAGTGTCTAATCATTATCAATCCTATATTATTCTATAATTTCAATCCTACTATAAAGACCATATATGGTGTCTAATCTCATTTGGACCTTACTCCAGGTATTGGTATTGAGAAGGTATTGTCTTTTTAATTGGAGATGAATAGACATGAAACTATTTGTAAAAATTCCCCAGATGGAAGGTGTGTGAGTAGCAGATCTTTATGACCCTTGTGTGTGTGTGTGTGTGCTTGTGTGTGTGTGTGTGTGTAATATACTCACAATGTTGATAATGGCTGCCAGAAAGTTGATGAGGATGGAGAGGAGGATGATAACGTTTCGCGCTGTGTACGTCTCATTCACCCAGCAGCACGCCTTGCGCAACACTAACGGCAGACACTTGTAGTCCTCTGCTGTCGTCACGACAACCAGACAGCAGTGCAGCAAGATAAGTACAGAAAACTGGATCACCATGGTCAGCATCCTACAGATATCACCAACACACCCAGAGTTATGATTAAAAACTTCATCTCCACAGTGCTTTAAAGAAGAAGTGTGCAATGTGGATTAAATTTACTTATTTTCATAACACACAAAAATCGATGTGTCAGCAGAGTATGTATTATTTCTGTGTTGAAAACTTTACCTTCATGAAGTATTTTGTAACGTATATTTTGTGTTGAAGTAAGGATTTTAGAAATTATGAAATCATGCTGTTAATAATTCTTTTTTTAATATTTTGTATTTACAATACACATCGATCAGGCATAACATTATGACCACCTGCCTAATATTGTGTTGGTCCCCCTTTTGCTGCCGAAACAATCCTGACCCATCATGCACTGTGTATTCTGACACCTTTCTATCAGAACCAGCATTAACTTCTTCAGCAATTTGAGCAACAGTAGCTCGTCTGTTGGATCAGATCACACGGGCCAGCCATCACTCCCCATGTGCATCAGTGAACCTTGGCCGCCCATGACCCTGACGCCGGTTCACCACTGTTCCTTCCTTGGACCACCTTTGATAGATACTGACCACTGCAGACCGGGAACACCCCACAAGAGCTGCAGTTTTGGAGATGCTCTGATCCACTTATCTAGCATCATAATTTGGCCGTTTCGCCTTTGGCCCTTTTCCTGCTTCTAACACATCAACTTTAAGGACAAAATGTTTACTTGCTGTCTAATATATCCCACCCTCTAACAGGTGCCATGATGAGGAGATCATCAGTGTTATTCACTTCACCTGTCAGTGGTCATAATGTTATGGCTGATCATGTATTAACAGCAATACATTAATAAAGATAAAAGTGATGTTAAAAGTGTATCTCTACACACTGGACTTTAAGTTCTCAAATAGCTACAATTAAACATAATTAAAAACAAACAAACAAACAAACAAAATAGTACCTCAAGAGTTTGTGTTAATTTGATGTTAGATTTATAATTTGATAACGACTATCCCATATTTATTATTAGTGAGTACGCTAACAAGATTTCATTGCCCTTACAAATACAATTTTAAACATATCATTTGGCGTGTTTTATATATCTTAAAGTCAAAAATCCAAACTAGGATCCAATTAAGGATTAGTAATACATCTTTTATAAATGCAAATGTAAAACCCTGTTGCTTGAGTACCACCTGTCCTGCACATCACAGTGTTTATGGGTGTGTTAGAGCAGTTTGATATGATAAATTCAGAATTAATAAATAGTTAACAAAACTTTACCAGGTAACTATTGAAAACTGTACCAACATGATGCTTTTATTAATTAATCAATATTTTATTTATATGTTAATTGGAAAATAAATATATTTAGTAAATAAATTAATAAATAGTAATAAATAAATTTAGTAAACTTTGCTTTAAAGTGGCTGGTGTATGAATAATGTGCTAAAATGCATTTCACACCTTATAAAAAGTATAGAAACATGATTTTTATATGAGTGAGTGAGTGAGTGAGAGAGAGAGAGAGAGAGAGAGAGAGAGAATAAATTTAAAATCATATATTTTTTACTGTATACTGTACTGTACACTCCTACTGTATTTGCAGTATTTGCAGTATTTGTGTGTGTGTGTGTGTGTGTGTGTGTTTTACCTTGCAGATGGCAGTAGGCTCTGGATTGCTGTGATGAACAGGAGCACAATAAAGGCACATACCAGATTAGATTTAAACACTTCATCCCTCATTTGGGAGTACTGTGGGAGACACACACACACACACACACACAAACACACACACACAGAGTTACACAGTTGGACATTCAAACAGAAGCTCATACAGTCCCCATTAATGTGCAGATACAAGAGAGTAGATGTGTGAGTCTCTCTCTCTGTCTCTATAACACACACATAAGTAGACACACACACACACACACACACACACTTCTGAGAAAAGAATATATGATGTTGGAGTTGGAGGCAAGGCGGAACAAACCAATCAGCTGCAGAGTGGGCCAGACACAGCAGGGGGCAGTTCAAGGTCAACTCAAGTAAACAGAGAAAAGCGAAACATAACGCGATGGGGCGGGGAAAGCAATGGCAATTGGCTCATGAGTAAACAAAGGCCAACAGAGATTATCCCATTTAATCACCGTTCTAGGAATGCACATTTCATCAGTGCTGTTTCTATCCAAGCTTCTGTGTCTGAATAGAGGAGAGACGCTGCTATGCTCTTCTATAAACAGACCAGAGATGTGCCTGTGTGTGCACACATCTTAGCATGAGTTCTGCATCAGCGTGTGTGACTGGAAATGTCCTAACACACAGCAGCCTTTTGCTTACTTATGAGAAATGAATTTTGCAAAATACAATGGAGGGAAAGAAACAAACAAAAAAATGCAGCATTGAGAGAAAAGCAGGGGTGATGGAGTTCAGGTGATGATGATGATGATGATTCTGCTGCTGCTGCTGATGAGCTGGGGTAGCTGGCTACCTTGTGCTCCAGGACGGCTTCTCTAAACGTGAGAGAGAAAGGGATGATGTGCTGTCGTCGGAGTTTGTCTCCGCTGCGCAGTGCGATGGTGCTCTGCATGCGCGCGTTAATTTCCTGCGAGCCGGCGCGCACATGCAGCGCCTGGGCCAGATGGTTGGGGAGCAGGTTTATGGAGTGACGAGTGAGAGCAGCCAACGTCTACAGAGGGAAAGCACATGCAGCCTCCATGAGTGTGTGGGAGAGGGGGGTGTTTGTGTGTCAAGGTGTGTATTTGTATATGCCTGTCTGTTTGAAATGTCTATGCCTGTGTGTTCACAAGCTAATAAAGCAAGTGAAATGACTCATTGCTCTAGTTCCTTAGAAAGACCTTGACAAGTTTTGGATGAGCTTACTTGATTGGAGTAAAAAGAAGCAATTTCCTGAGAAGGAAAAGGAGGGGGGAGCTTTCTGAAAGCAACCGTGTCATTGACAGAGGTGACGTAAATTAGCATAATAGCAGGAATTGTTATCCTCGATCCTAGAAATATATTGAGCACAATTTAAATTCCTGTACCTGAAAATGATCTGATGTATAATTTAGACTTCTTCACAGGGCTCAGATGTTTTGATATGCAACTACTTTTTTTGGGATCTTAATTAGCTGAAAGCTAAGAAAAGGTCTCAGGAGCGGGATCGGAGAGACAACTAGCTAACCAATAGGATGGGTTGCACTAGCAGGGCTTACACCAGGTCATGAGCTGAGTTAGTGATTGATTTTCTCTAACACTGGGTGTGAAATGATCAATAATCAATTATCAGTAATCAAATGCAAAACTATTTCTATGAGAATTAAATTTGCATTGCTCTTTCAGTTGAATCTATTATTACCATATGTACATGATAGGAGAGACAGCCTCACGGGTTACATTTTTATTATTTGCCTTTCTATTTTTTAAAACTCACTATGCTAGACTCTTCTGAATCTGTAATGTTTCATACTTTATATTATTATATTTTTGACAAACTATATGTGCATTGAATTATCATTGTTTATCAGAATACAGCTATCAGTGTGTCCTTGTGGCAGCTTGACAATGTTGATATCAGACAGTGAATCAAGTGTATGACAAATATTTTCATTTTTTGAATCAACTACACCTGCTTCCTATTTAGATTTTCTTCCGCTTTACAGTCGCTCTTGTTTTGGATAATTCAGTTCAATTCATTTCAACTCAACTCAATTTATTTGTATAGCGCTTTTATCAGTGGACATTGTCTCAAAGCAGCTTTACAGAAATATAGAAACTGAAAGAATTATGAAGTTTAAAATTAAGTTACTATTTATCCCTAACATTAATCCCTAATGAGCAAGCCTTGAGATGATATGAGGATGACACACTAAGCTAAATCTTATAGATCTCTCCATTGGCAAAACAAAGGATCAGATGTACCTGATTAGATATCTGTAAAAGGAGTCAGGTACCTGCAGTAAAAAGTTATTAACATCAGTGTGTGTGTGTGTGTGTGTGTGTGAGTGTGTGTGTTGTAATGACACTTCATTAATCCACAGCCATTAGAGCAGTTTTCTGAGATTTTTTCGATAGCAAGCCTGCATTTTCACTAAAACTAAAAGTAATAGTAACTACTACAAAGAAACATCTTAATACACCACCTGAAAGAGTGTAACAGAGTCTCTCTCTCTCTCTCTCTCTCTCTCTCTCTCTCTCTCATGTGTCTATTGAAATGTCAAAATATGGAAATGATTTAGAAGGATAAAATTCATTATAGGAGCATGACTAAGAAAAATGATGGCATATAACATCACATCACACACACACACACACACACACACACAGACACACACACACACACACACACAAATATATTCATGTTATCTTAAAGATGAGCAAAGCCCCAGGCTCATTCCCTCACAGCCTGGATCCTGACTCACATGGCAGAGAGCAAAGAGCTCTACTGAAGTAATGCTCAACTGCTTCTTGTACACACAGAGTTGCTCACACTTGGCTCATTGTGTGATACAGTTGTGTCTAGTAAGTTCTCTGAACTGATGTGCGTCACTGCTGTGGGATTAGGTCCTGTTAATCTGCTGATAGCTGCTGGGATTTGCAATAGGATAATTCTAGTTTATGACCCCTTTCTCAGGCTAGACACCCCCACCCTTCCTGTGGATGCTGCTCTCAGTAGTTCATTTATCAGCAGTGACTTTAGAATTCTCTCTCTGGCTGCAGAATGAAAATGCTGTATCATGCATGCCACGCTCAGTTAGAGGCAGGTTCAAATCTCCAGTCTCAAGGTCTCCAGGTCTCAGTCCAGCTGTATGTGCTGACAAGAAAAGTGAACTATTGTTCTCCAGGCCCATGGTGGAATACACACACACACACACACACACACACTGAAATAACTCCATCTTAATAACTCTACAACTTCATCACACTGGGGTAAATCATGTGGACAAAATTTGTGTATACACACACCTACACCCACACACCCACACACCCACATCTGATAATGCATACATAAACACACACATGCATACAATGTGTCCAAGATGATGAGGAAGATAAGAATGGCTAGATACAATGATAGAAACAGCAGAGTAGCTGTTGAAAAAGGTGAAGATTAAAGAGAGAGAAAGAGGCTGGGAGACAGAGCGTGATAGAGTGACTATGGGAAAGGAATCCTGTTACTACTTTACAGACATTCTTGTTGCCATGGAGACCATTACCAGAATCTCTCTCTCTCTCTCTCTCTCTCTCTCTCTCTCTCTCTTTCTCTCTCTCTCTCTCTCTCTCTCTCTCTCTTACACACACACACACACACACACACACACATACACAAACACACGCATGTAAGCTTGCACACATGCTGTCTTATCACTTCAGTGCATACACAGTCAGTCAGATTCTTAACACCCAGATATAGTCTAACGTAGGGTAATAAACTGCACGCAAGCACAAACACACTGAGACGTCTACATTAAATAAGGTTTGGAAGACTAACACACACACAGGACATGCAGGGGAGGGATTTCTGTTGTGCTAGAGCATGATTGGGCAAGGTTAGCATTGCGGTAAGATCTCTTTGAAGTGTTAAGCTGTTCTTCAGAGCTGACTGCATGACAAAAACAACAAAAGCGCCGCGCTAATCAAAGACTACATTCCCTTATGTTAACCAAATCTCCATAGCAACAGCCCGGTAGTTCAGCCAACAACAAACAAGAGTTCTTCATTACAAGCAGCAGCTCACATACCAAGACCGTTCTAATCAACTGCTCCTAATAAAACCTTCAACATCATCCACCTGTACCTTCTAGAAGCTTCAGTGATCATTTCAGACTTTCAGTAAGGCTTCAGAAAGACACAGAGACGTTATGACTAGCTCTATCATGAACCCTTGTACCCACTACAATAATAATGAACATGTTTTACTTCTACTTTATTGCTTTTACAGTGTTCAGCATACTACACATATGCATCATTTAGGATCGTTTGCAATTATTATATTGACAATTTTTATAATGCTACACCTTTTCAGTGTTCAGAATTTGTATGACTGTTCCACATGACCACAAAGATCTTGCTGTAACACTGATCTGTACTGTCTAGAACATTTCTACATTTACATTTACATTTCTGGTATTTGGCAGACCCCTTATTCAGACGAATCTATGGCAGAACTCATGTTGTCATGATAGATCTCTAGGTAAGCATTACATTTGGACTCTTAAGTATTCCCATAACCTGAATATTTCTCAGTCAGTAACCCAGTAGTCATGTTATGGCCATCTGTCTCCACCTACATAACATGAGTCCACACTTACAAAATAAAGAAAAAAACATAAAGTTTGCAGATAAATGCACATCAATTCATTAATGAAGCCAGCTTTTCAAAGAAGACAATATTATTAAACTATCTATCCACCTTATTTATTTAGCATGTGAAAATGATTTGCTATAATACTATAATATTATCGTCTTCATCATGCAATCCATGACTTTGCTGACCAAATAGAGCCAATCATACACCCTACAATAAATCAGCACGATACTGTATATCATAAGCTGCAACTGTTAGCTAACTAAGTTAACTAACACACTTCAAATCATTACACTTTGCTAAACTAGTCACAAACTTAACCAGCACGAGTTAGTGATCAAGAAATGAGGTGAGATACAAGAAGGACCAGATAATAAATCAAATAAATCAAATATCTTAATGTTGGAAGCTTGGCTTCTGTCTTTAACTTTGATAAAGATTCACTATATATATCTGATACTTTTGCTGCTCTTTCTAGCAGAATTTTAGAACTTGAAATAAGCAAAATGATGTAATTCGATAGACCATTAGCAACTTCTAAACCACATTATGAAATATAGTGTGCCTTATTGTATGTAATGTTTCCCACATTCAAAATTGGGAAAACCAAAAAGCCCATCACCTTTCAAATTACAGAATGAAAAATGCCATATATCATGTAACGTAGATCGTTATAATGCAGTAGATCTATTTGCTATTTTCATTTGCTGCTTCTAAAAGGCAGAAAGAACAAGATGGGCTGTTTAAATGGAGAAAATAGTGTTTTCGTGCAGATGAAAATAGTGCTGTTAGCCACGCTTCAGAGTAAACAATTTGCCACCTGGCTCATGAGCCCCAGTGCAAATGCACCAGCTGCACCACAGCAGCTCTGCCCCTGTCTACAACACGCTGCAGCTTGACTCTTCTGCAGCATCTAATTATAACACTCTTCTAGACTCCCGGATCTAAGATATCTTGCAAATACTGTAAAAGAACACAGATAATCTGGTTTTATTAATGTGTCTAAAATAGCTCATATTTGACCAGACCAATGGGGGCATGGTGGCTTGGTGGCTGGCATGTTTGCCTCACAACTTCAGGGTTGGAGGTTTGATTCCAGTTGTGTGTTCTCCCCATGCCTCCGGGGTTTCCTCCAGGTACTCTGGTTTCCAAAGACATGTGTTACAGGCTGGCTGGAATCTCTATATTGTGTGTAATGTGTAATTGTGCCCTGTGATCCTGGCATCCTTTCCAGGGCCTTGTGCCCCGTGTCTCCAGGGATGGGCTTTGGGTTCCCTGTAATCCAGTAGAATAAGCAGTGTAGAGAATGGATAGATGATCCGACCTTAAGTTTCCTAAGTGATTATGACAGATAATTGATTATGAAATATTATATTATGATGTAATTATTTTTGTCCAAATCCAGAGCCTGAAATATCCAAACCTATTGGTGTATAAAAGTATCTAGGTTAAAAAGACTCTACTCAAAAATGACTCTGCTTTATGGAATGCTGAGCCTTTAAATAGACTGGCCTAAATTGTTTTTATAAAGCTCTAACTGTGTGCAAAATCTTGAAATAGGCCTTGCACAAAACATACTTTGAAAGCAAGATGGATCTGTTTTCACTTTTTGTAGATCAAGTATATCATCGAGTACCTTTGCTCCTTAATTAGAGCAGGGAGGCTCATGGGAGGCTAAAAGTTTCTTTATACAGTTTTAAAAAGCTATTCAGTGTCTATGAGAAGTTACAAACCTGACAAAGTCAAAATTTTGTATGTTTTACAATTCTCTCTCTCTCTCTCTCTCTCTCTCTCTCTCTCTATATATATATATATATATATATATATAATCTGAGGTGCTGTTAATTGGTGATTTCTGAGGCTGGTAACTCTAAATGAACTTCTCCTCTGCAGCAGAGGTAAGTTTTGGTCTTGCTTTACTGGGATGGTCTTCATGTGAGCCAGTTTCATCATGGTGCTTGATGGGTTTTGCAAATGCACTTGACAATACTGTTCTTGCAAGAACTATTCCAGAACACCTGACCTTCGTGTCTTAAAATAACAACTGACTGTTTTTTGTTGTCATTACATATGGATTACTTAAGTCCATGTGTGTTATTTCATAGTTTTGAAATCTCCAGTATTGTTCTAGAATGTAGAAAATAAATCCCTAAACAAAAAACATTGAATTAGAAGGTGTGTCCAAACTTTTGACTGGTAGTGTTTATATATATATTCTGTTTGCTTCCATCCTATGGTAATGATATGTTGATGATACTCAAATGTATTTCTGTGTATCCACTGATAACCTCAACCCTGTTACTACACTTCCTGAATGTCTTCAGGAAATCAGTCAATGGTTGTTCCATTATTTTCTTCAATTTAATACAGACAAATCTGAGCTACTTGTAAGGCTATAAGCACAGAAATATAACCGCATCCAGCTACAATGTCTTTTAAACATGTCAAAAGACTATTATTGCTGTTGCTGATCTTTCTTTCCAAAATTATACTATGAATTACAGATATATTTTTAATCATCTTAAGAATCTCCAAATAGCTCCAAAAAGCTTTCTTGCAAGTCTGATGCTGAAAAACTAATCCATGTATTAGAGCAGACAGTAATGCTCTTTTTTACTAGAGTGCCACAAAATCAATAAAAAAAACCCCATAAAGCTCCAACTTATCCAAAATTCTACTGCAAGGTTGTTTACCCATCACAGTTGGATCACTACACTAACTTCCAATCAGTTACAGTATTGATTTTAAAGTGCTTTTTTCTTGTTTACAAGGACTTTAATGGCAATGCTACCAAGACTTGCTCACTGTACATACACCCAGCAGAAAGCTCAGATCATCAGCCACTGATCTTTTTCACTCAATCCCAGTATTACAACAAGAATAAAGTGCTTTTATTCGTTATAGTATATTCTGCAGAAGATGCTGACACTACTGTATCCTAGTCAAATAAAATGTATGTAACCAACTTGCTTTTATTACGGCTAGGCTACTGTAAATCTGATGTCATAACTCCAGTCTTCATTTGCATTGTCCTTTTAAATATCGGCTTTAAACAGCAGTGCCTCTCAAAATATAAAATAAGCACTACACTCTTCAACACTTACATGAGTGACCTCTGTGACCTTCACTATACTAACAAGTTTAACAACTTATTTAGACTATGGAGATTATTTTAAAATCAGAATCACTGTGTGTGTGTGTGTGTGTTTGCATGTCTGTGTGTGTGTGTTTCTGTTCCTGTCTCTGGAGAATATAGAGGTCACTCACATTCTGCTTGCCCACTATATTGTGGAATGGTAGTTCTGGACTCCATGTGCCCTCAGTAAATGTGGTGGTGGATGCTCTGTGATCTGATTGGTTGGTGGCCTCCTTCATGATATCCTCAGGTAGTGTGAGGAGGCTTTCCTCAGGCTGCTTGATCAGGAACGTCTCGATGTTGTGTCGCCGCAAGAAATCGTTCCGGTCTTTGCCGTGGCCTGCCTCAACTTCATAGTCTCCATTTAGACAGTCCAGTGCTGCTTTAGAGATGTGGATCCGCCTATCATACAACACACAGCCAGAAATTAAGCCAGGCATAACCGTAATAAATTGAAAATTTTCTGAAGTGCTTTTTATTTGATGTTTATTTGATTTTGTCATGAACTATCTCTCATGTCTATTAAAAAAGATATTACACGGACAAGAATTTTGTTTAACAATGTGAGTATATGTGTGTCTCACCCTGGTATGCCTCCAGACTCAAGTTTATTGGCGATATCGACATCCCAGGACCAGACATCAAACTGCCACTTCCTCAGTCCCAGAACCCCGCATAAGACTGAGCCAGAGTGAATACCAATGCGCATGTCGATGTCGTGCTTCGTACGTGATCGCACATACCTACACACACAAATAATGCAATCACACATACACCATATACACAAAATAAGTATGTACACGCAGGTGCACATATTCATTTACACATGTTTTTCACTCTTTGATTATTTTACTAAATCAGCAGTACAACTTCTTCCTTCTAATTATTCTGAATTATACACAGAAATAAAAAATATTCACATCACATGCATCAGCAGCAAATTACTGTACAGGAAAGATGGTAGCATACATATGGAGCATTAGGTTTTTGACAGCTTCTGGACATTCTTTTGTGATTTATGTCCAAGTTATTAATACATAACATTGTTGACACCCTCAAATCTGTGTGCGATTTGTTCATTAAACACAATAAAACACCAACACACAAAGTCTGGCCTACAAAATCACCAGATATAAATCAATCCCTGAGAGAAACAGTGGAATTATTTGAAATAACAGCTGAAACACCAGAATAAGCAGCATAGAAGACCAGTGAAATGGTCACCCAAGTCACACTGGTATCATCATTACCTGAAAGAAATGGTGCTGTTATTATGACAAGACATGTTAAGACTAGTATTAGAAAAGTACTGAGATGTGAGAAATATTTTGTCTGGAGAGCTAGCTGAATTTATTAATCTATTATATGCTGGATTTATTGTGATTTTACTGTGTTACTAAACACTGTGTACAGTGTATTGCTGAACACACACACGCACACACACACACACACACACAGGGACATTGTCCTTGCCATGGTCCAGCTCAACCTCTTAATCTCATTTAGACAGTCCAGAGCTATGGCTGAAATACTGCATGAATGTTTTAAAAGCCTTATGGTGATGTTCCAGATGTTAACATCATTGTGTGTTGTGAATGGTGCAGTATTTGTAGGTTATGACAACCCAGTCTGGCTGACAACTGAAGAGTGGGAGTAATGCAGGAACACAAGCACAGCTCCACCAGGAGTCTGCCAAATGACGACATTTCATATGGCTCACATCTGTACAGCCAGAGCGATGGCACAACACAGCCACATCTCTGCCAAAAGTGAAACATATTAAGAATCTGATATTTGGGCAGAATGATCTTTGGCACTTGTGTGGCCATCGTATGGCTGACCAATCGAAAGCTTATTATTAAATCTTATTTAAAATTACACAAAGGCTACACACATATTTAATTTGACCAACTCATACTAACAAAACTATGTTTATTTTCGATATATAATATTATACATAAAAATATACTTAGAAATAGGAATAAGTGAACAAAGGAATGTTTTTGACTTTTTATTTTATTGGAAAAAATCTAGATAATTAAATAATATCTATCTATCTATCTATCTATCTATCTATCTATCTATCTATCTATCTATCTATCTATCTATCTATCTATCTATCTATAATCTATATCTGGATTATTAGATTGTCTTTCTTCATAATAATACTGTCTAGTACCAACTATAGAGCAAATATATAATCTTACAGTATTGAGCTTATAGTAGCATACAATAATCTAGTTACTAGCTGATGTACTGTTCATTCCCATTAGTATCTGAGTTTAAAGAACCTAAAGAGAAATATTTAGGTATTTGATTTAGATTTTTTTTTTAAATAACTATATAATAATTATTAAACTGCCAACAGTGGGGAAAGTATAAAAAAAAACAGAAAAGAAAGAAAGAAGCAAAAGCATGCAATGAATCCCAAAAAAACCTCTATTCACATTGTGATTTTTTGTGTACAATAATTAGTATTATTAAATATTATTACATATTCAAATGCAGCCACAGTTCACAGTCACCTGACCTCACACACCTGTACACAAACAACACGCCTTATATAAGGGCTTCACAAGCAATAACACATTGTGATGTAAGCTGTGAATCTGCTTGAATGTACTAAGGCTTGTTTTCGTGTATATTGTTATTTTGATTCTGACACTGTTTGTGTCTCATCTGTGATTTTAACCCTACTTTGCTGATCTCCTGACCTCTGCCTGTTTATGACCGCTGTTTTGGATTTGTCTTCCAGTCTCTTCAATAAAACCTCATACTGCACTTGAATACGGTTCAGCAATCTGTACCTGACAGTCACATGCAGTCTGAAGATTTAAATGTGTGTCAGTCGCATAATATTTTGTCATGTTGTTGTGCCAAATAATAAAATGACATTTTTTTAAAAATTTATTATACTGTTTTTTCAAAGTGAGATGAACACACATGAAATGACTGTGGCACTATGGATTTCTCTGGCTCTTGACCAGAGTTCTCTATGCTATCTGCGATTATTCTTGTTATCTTGTTAACCTGGACATTCCTAAATCTGTTTAATCTATAATGCGGGACTTGCGTCGGGTGACATGGACTCGTACAAGGCCGCGTCACACAACATTCAGAAAGCGGTGAAGGAAGCGAAGCAGCGCTACGGGAGGAAACTAGAGTCACAGCTTCAGCAGAGTGACTCTAGGAGCCTGTGGCAGGGACAATAACTGACTACAAAGCACCAACATCCTGTATGATGAACATCTCTGGCAGACGCGTATTTTATTTTATTTTATTTTATTTTATTTTATTTTATTTTATTTTATTTTATTTTATTTTATTTTATTTTATTTTATTGTAACAAAATTGCATATTTTATATTTTATATTTACTCTTCCTATTGGCATTTTGCCTCCTTATTTCCTTTTTCCTTTTCAAGGTCACAAACAGTCGTGTAAGCATTTCACTGCATATCATACTGTGTATGATTGTGTATGTGACAAATAAAATTATTGAATTTTGAATTTCCAGATCCATAAAATCATTGTTGTGTTTTTTTGGACACTGTAGTCAGTCTTTGCCTCAAAGCACAGTACATTTACATTTACACAAATAAGTAAACATTATTTACTGTTTAAAATGTATGGTCAGTTTAGTGTAATTCTCCAAACATTACCAAACTCTGTCTATAAACAAAACATCCCTTAGAAACTTTGAGTATCATAAATAAATGAAGCGATTAAACATGAACACAAGCACAATAATACACTTTACATTTTATTTAAACACATGCTTTTGCATGTATGCATAATGTACAAATTTAGTGAGTATACAGTATTTGGGAAAACAACTTTCTGATAAAATACAGATTCTAAGCAATACATTTGGTTGTAAGTTAAATCCGTTCACAAAGTAAATAAAGTGTAACCATTTTTTAATGAAGTATAACCAAAAGACATATTTACATTGCATTTCCATTGTCTTCCTTGTAATATCATATCATCTATAATATCTTAACATTTCTCAAAATTCTATTTTAAAATATGTCAACACACACATTGTAACACAGATTTACCCAACTGAGGATAACGGCAGGTCACTCTTCTCGCCCTCGCACTCGTCCTCCACCATCATCTTCATCATCCTCATCATAGTCATCATCATACAGTTCCTCATTTTAGATATAAAAGAGCACAAAAGCATCAGAAGTATAATAATAATAATAATAATAATAATAATAATAATAATAATAATAAAATGTAGTAATAGTCAGTAATAACAATACTCACCTCTCTTTTTTGACATTTTGTTTCTCAGGGGGTGTAAAAACGAATCCATTCTCGTCAGTCTCCTCCAGGTGCAGTGTGACATGTGAAGGCTGAACTTCTCCCATTAACAATATTTTCCATTTTAAAAAACAATTCCTTAACCACTGACATTAATTTCGCTAAAGTGAAGTCAGTGAATTGACAGAAATAAAGGACCTTATTAACAGATAACAGAAATGGATATCCACCCACCATCCTCAATTACTGTGGGCCAGAGTAATGTACTGAGTTCTGAACTGCAATTCTCATGCTCAGCTCCAGACTACATGTGGCTTTCCAGCATTAAGCAAAATATAGCCGTATACACACACTATATACACTATACACACTTTTAACTGTGTGCCATATCCACACCACATGACCACCCCATAGCTATGTGTTCTTATCTCAGCCATACCCCTCAACACCAGCAGTGATCCTAAAGAGAAATTCTCACCACTTTGCCAAAACAATGGAACTCAAATTTGGCCAAACGTATATAGACATATATATACGTATATAAACATATACATAAGCATATAAACAATTACACCCATATGTGGCTTTTGAACATCTCATTCCAGCTTTGCTGCTATAACCTCCACTCTTCTGGGAAGGCTCTCCACTAGATTTTGAAGTGTGCATATTTTGGAGTGTGTTCATTCAGCCACAAGAGCTTTAGTGAGATCAGGCACTGGTATCTAGTGAGGAGACTGGTGTGCAGTCAGAGTTCAAATTCATCCCAAAGATGCTCAGAAGGGTTGAATGCAGGTCTCTGTGAAGGCCACTCAAGTACTTTCACTCCAACCTTAGCAAACAAAGACCTCGCTCTGTTCACAAGGGCAATTTGTCAGTGAATGTCCACTTATCACTGGCCATAAAGTGTACCTTGGCCAAAAGTACAAGATAAGAGCCACATGTGGGCTGAATATACATGCATCCCAGGAACATTACCTGATAGTTTTGATCATGCTGAGACCCATTTCAACACAGCAGTGGGCATGATCTGGTCTGGGTTCAGGAAGGCCTGAGACACAGTAATAACAATCTCCAAGAATCTTTATCCTCAAACAGTGGTGTTCCTAAAAGAGAGGAAGAAAGAGAATTCAAGAAATTCAATGGCAAGTGAAAGCAAATACATTCAGATTTATGCTTAAAAAACAAACAAACAATATGACGATGTTGCACAAACTAGCACTCTTCCTCTATTGCCTGAGAGACGTGAGCCTGACCACATTTTTTTAAACAGTATGTTAACATTCTTGACAGGAACAGACAAGGCATTAAAGATAATGTCACTTAGTTGCACTCATATCGATTACTCATGCTTGCTGTGCTGTTTACATGCTCTCACGACTCTGTAAACAACTGTGCCGAAACAAAAGACCAGTTAGCACTGCTCATCACGGCTAAACACTACACACTGCCACAATTAGCCATGCTATGAGTCATAATTGCATGCTTCAGCTGCTAGCACTAAATGATATAGTACAAGAGCAGACTGAGATCAGTGCTCAAGTGTAGAAGCTACAAGGGTTAAAAAGAGATTTAATCACAATAATATTACAGTATTACACACATGCAATTATTATCTTTTTAAATGCTAATTTGTCTTTATTTTATGACTTCTGCTGTATTACTGGGTCAGTAAAAGAAATTAGCTTTCCAAACATTACTTTTTGTACATGACTACTATTTAGACACAGAAGGAAGAGTCTTCAGAGGAACCGTAACAGTTTCTCCAATCTGTTCAGAACAACTTATCAGCCAATTTCCTAATACAAGTACACACCAAATATCCCTGAGACCACTGATGCTTTTTTATGATGCCAAATGTTGGCTTTGCTTTTTTATATTAATAATGTCTACTGCTCTCAATAGAGTATTTTTTTATTGAAAAAATGTTTAATTTTATTATTTAAGCCATCTTTGCCTTTGCACAGTTCCTGAGGCACTAGAACTAGAAGGAAAGGGGTAAAATTCCTCTTTAGGGTATGATGACATTAGAATACAAATCTTCCACCAAATCCTATAAGAGATCTACAGTATTTGCTATTTAATCATCTTAACAGAAACACTAATAAACATTTTTATTCCTCAGTGTGCCACCCAGACTCAATCCTTTCCCTTATAAGAAATAATTCCTTCTGATGCCAAATAGAATTCATTAGCATCTTAGCTCAAACACACTAATGAGCTCATGCAGTAATACAGTACTAATGGCTCATTGCAGCAACCTACAATTGTTCCAAATAATTTTCAGGATATATTAGGCATGATTTAGGCTAATTTGAAATAATATGAACACTTCATTGTTTCATCCAAGTCGAACCCTTCAACACTGTTTAGTCAACCAACGCATTCAAGGTCATTACAGTTTTCTATAAATGTCCTATAAATCCTATAAATAAAAAAAAGTAGTTTCACATTTCAGGATAGTTGAGGATTGATTTAAGATTACCAAATTAGTATGAACATCAGTTATTACTGTGCATCATATCCACTATGCAGCAGTGGACCATCTCTACATAATGTCATGCTCTATGATTTCAGGTAATAAGTAAATTTGGTTTAAACCCTTTTCTGGAATAATAATAATAATAATAATAATAATAATAATAATAATAAAACCCCTGGATGAGATGCTGTGGCCTCTTCCATGTATCCATAGTCATATAGGACTCATATGTTTGACTGACAGGTTCCTTTTTTCTTTTCACAAACACTCATATTGAGTTTTAAAATTCACATTCTAAGGATAGTTTAGCCTGACATCTCTAGCTGCGATATTGAAGCTCATCTTTGGTGCCTGAACACTACCATAAATATCAAATGAAGCTTATTTCAGGCTCATGTGAGTGCTGCAGCAGCTGCTGATTGAATTACTGGCTCCATCTCTGAATCTGTCCTCACAGGTTTGTGCAGAAACAGAAGGCTGCTTATTTCTCTGAGCCATATTCAGAGTTACGTACAGGGAGTGAAGGGTTGTTCATACTGGTATTCAGAGTATGATTTGACAAAAAACAGAGGTGGATGTCAATTATGTATGATACTGACCCTGAATTAAAGCTGATTTTTCTTGCAGCATATAGGCTAGAGCCAGAAACTATGAATAGATATGATTCATTAATCCACAAAAGTCAACAAAGGTTTTCTTTTGCCCAGAGGAAATAACATCTGAAGGAGACATTATCTAGAGGATCGAATTTTATGTAGAATTTGTTCGTGAGCATCACATACTTAAATTTAGATGAAAGCGTAGCAGAGTCTTTGGTCGACTTTAAAGCATGGACACATCAAATTTGATAAAATAGATTACATAATATAATGACCTTGATTTAATATCTTGTGGTCACATTAAAACTTGGGCACACTCTCGCAGTCGACTCAAAGTTTTAAATATTAAAATAACAGCAGATATTTTCATGAACATACTCATTAACTCAAAAGCACACAGAAAATTATTATTTTTTCCCCATTGACAGAAAAAAACTATGACAGGAATATTTCAATAAATGCAATGACTACCCTTGGACAATTAAACCAAACATGACATTACCATATCCGTATCCGAGGAACACAATTCAAATGCAAGCCATCTGCCTGGGACACATGCAGGAAAAAAGCCAGACCGATCCTAGAGCTAATAGATTCCACTGATCAGCTACATGAGTGTACAGATGCCCAAGTGCACTGGCAACAAGTGGAATGTCCAAGAAGAAGAGGACCTGGCAACCAGCAATCTCCACAACACCAAGAAGACATTGGCAGGGTCCAGGCAGGATGCACCAGGCTAGGATAGAGACAAGCTTTGCAGCTCTATTCCAAAGCCAAAAGGAAACAGAGGAAGGAATTGGCAAGGTTAAAGTGGCAGGATATGAAAATAGCAGTATAAGTGCAAATCTCTGTCTCAAGGCCAGTTGTTGGTCTGACCTGTAAGCCTGACTTGGTTTCCTGACTAAATCCACTTATGGTACCCTAGGGTGTCATAGCAACCTCCACCCATAGTTTAGCACAGAGGAGCATTGCACTCTCTCTCAATCTCTCCAAGACATTCTTACAGGCTACAAGACCATGCTAGCTCAGGGCCGGTGCAGGTGGTGACACAATCAAGTTCTGAGGAAGCTGGCAGAAGCGTTGGAGATTGCTGGTAAGTGCAGGGTGGCCAGCTGGAAAGCTGTCATATATCCTGTGGAGGTTGGCTTCATCTGCACATCAACATCACGCCTCCTCAGAGACAAGGGGGTTCTGTGAGCCAAGCTGCTAAAAGCTGGAAGAAAGCTGGCAAAGGAACTAGAAAAGGTCTGCTTTTGGTTATGGATCAGGAGAAAGGATTGAAATCCGAGAATTCACATTTGATCTGAAAGCCAGCTGCAGGGGAGGCAGGGAGACACCCCACTGTTCCACAAACAGGAGATGTACTGTGGTAAGGAGTGAAACATCAGTGGTCTCCTGGCTGAGGACCATGAATCTGGCATCACTGGTGGAGGTGTCAAGCAGAGATGGCCAGCAGGTAGCAACATCTGTCTGTACACTGCAGGGATTATGACTGAGTGACGTTTAACTCAAAGCACAGACTGGATGCGATTCACACCATTTAACTTACTATAAAAGCAGTAGTAGCTATAATAAGCATAGGTCTATTAACGTTTTTTTTTTTGTTTTTTTTTTACAAAATTGGTCATTAAAACATGAAACACCAATTAATATTACAGTTTCAGTGGGTATTTTTTCCTTCCCTTTCTATAACACTGAGCTAGACACACACATATGAGACAGTCTACTACAGTTAGAAAGTATGTGTGTGTGTGTGTGTGTGTGTGTGCGCGCGTGTTTTGGTTACTCACATGTGCGAGACGATCAAAGCGGGCAAAGAGCTCGTTGAGCATCCGGACGAGCTCTTGAGCCGAGAGGGTGGTAGACAGGTTTGTGAATCCTTTCACATCAGCAAAAAGAATACTGCAGGCAGGAGACACACACATCACACACATAAACACACAGATTATCCGGTTTTATGCACCTAAACAATTATGTACTAGGTAAAGATGTAACTGGTAGTACAACACACTGACAAACTGCCAGTAATTGATTTGTTCTCCAAATTGCAGCCTATTTGACCTCTTCTATAAACCCCACTGTAATGTAACTGATCATGCTTTATTCAATAATTCCCTGATGTGCCTCACCCTCTCAGTGTTCATCATCGAACAGGATCTCAGCTGACAAGCAGCCCTTTTTGTCACAGCAGCATCAACAGGATGTCTGATGCCAAAGTAAAACAATTAGAGAATTTTTAGAGAATATTAAAATAGTATATGTTGACTGTATATTTCTTTTAAAACAAAGTGATGCGTAAGTTGTGATTTGTTCATTCATTTTCCTTCATTATGCTCTTTTAAGTGAATCAGACAAATTGATTCATAAACATGAGGAAATTAAAAGATACTGTTAGAGCAGCAAGAAAAAAAAAAGAAAAATGTGCAAATATGCAGCAAAGATAAAGAAATCTATATAAATACAGAAGAAAAATAAAATAACAATAATAATTTCACAAACAAACAAAAAACAGTTCAATTCAATTCAATTTATTTTGTATAGCGCCTTTTACAATGAACATTGTCTCAAAGCAGCTTTACAAAAGACGAAAACAGAGAAAGGGGAGGGAAAAATGAAAATTAATAATAAAAAATAAAAAATAACTAATTAACTAGAAATAAGAATAAATTATTAAATTCTATAATTAGACTATTTTATCCCTAATGAGCAAGCCTGTAGCAATGGTGGCAAGGAAAAACTCCCTGGGATGGAAACAATTGCACTTGGTAACTATTATATTATTATTATATATATTATATTATTATAACTATTATTTAACTATTATTGCACAATATCTTTTTTTCTCTGTAATGTCCTCCCAAGGTCATCACTGCAACAAAGTTTCAACACATACTGTTCTCTAAATTACTGTAACATGGCCAGTCCAGCCAGCAAGCTGACCTTTTCCAACAGCTCACAACACCACACCCTCAGCAGTGCGAACCCAGTGCAGAGGATTTCACTTCAACATCATTTCCCACTTAGCACGAGTTCCATAAAATATTCACCATTCCATCAGTTCCCTGTACAGCATTTCACTTACCCGTGTGCTCTTACTCCATCATGTCCTCCATATACAGAGGATATAAAAAGTCAACACATCCCTGTTAAAATGGCAGGTTTTTGTGATGAAAAAATATTAAAAATAAATGAATAGGCCAAGATTTTTTTTGCAAGATGTCAGACCTCAGTGTAAAACTGCAACATATAAAAATTAAGTGAACCACAATCAGAAATCTTATGGGAAAAAATAAGAAATCTAAAACTTACAGTAACCTAATTTCATAAGTAACCTAATTGCACACCCCTGAACTAATATATTGTTATGATTTCATTCTACATCTTTTTTAAGAGTCTATCAGCATGGAACATCTTGACTCCTGGCATTATTTTCCCATTCTTTCTTGTAAAATCGTTCTAGATCCATCAAAATGTACAGGTATCTCCTGTGCATAGCTTGCTTCGGGACACAGATTATAAGTTGGATTCAGGTCTGAGCTCTGACTACATCATTCATAAACATCGATCTTCTTTTGGTTGAGCCATTTCCTTGCTGATTTGGATGCATGCTTTGGGTTATTGTTCTGCTGTAATATGAAATTCCTTTTCATCTTCAGCTTACTAGCAGATACTGGAAGGTTTTGTGCTAAAAATGACTGGTATTTGTAGTTATTGATGATTCCTTTCACCTTCATCACAGTTTTGGCTGGAGTAAAGCAGCCCTAAAGCATGATACTGCCACCACCATGCTGCACTGTGGGCTTTTATTGCACCAAACAAACAAACCGTTTGGAATTATATAATTAATATAACTATTGGATTTGGTCTCCTCAAACAACATGGTTTGGGTGATTTAGTTGAGCTCTGATGTGTCTTTTTTTTGTTAGAAAGAGCTTCTGGCTATCCATGATACCCCATAGCCCATGCATCTGAAGAACATGAGAGGTTGTTGTCACATTCAAAGAGTAATCAATACTTGTCAGATATTCCTGCAGTTCCTTTAATAGGTTTTCGTCTTGCCCTTTAATAAACATTGGAGGGCTGTCCTGATGGCCTTTACAGAGTTTCATTGCACATCTAATGTTTTGGAAATTCTTTTATATCTCTCTGCTGATTGATACTTCCAACAAGTGAGATACCATGCATGCTTTGTAAAGCTCTTTGGAGACCATGGCTTCAGCATGTATCCATGAAAATTATTTATACATGGTACATTTTCATGAGGATGGAAAAAATTCTAAAATGATTTATCTTTTTCATCACAAATACCAGCCAGTTTTACAGGGTTGTATAGACATTTAATATCCAATTTAAGTTCTTGCCTGTATCATGTTGTTCTTTGATAAGATTCATAGCCATCTATTGTTCAGCTATGCTCTCTCTTTTTAAATCTTTTTTTTAATTATTATCATTATTATTTGTTGTGTCCATTCAAGTTTGCTATGTTTCCCTTTCTGCCGTAGCTAAGAGTTATTTTGTTTAATATGAGAATGTTTTTCCTAATAAAAACTTGACTCATGATCCTTACACATTCTCTCAGTCACTGTTTAAGAGCGTAGTATCAATGGAAATTTAAAATCATATTATGTGAATAAAGTATAGTATTATAGTAAAGTAAAATGTTTTGTGAATAAAGAAACAAAGACTAAATGCCCTGCCTGCTGAGTTAAACGGATCAACACAGCAACAATTGTTTAACAGATTATAATCCAAAGGGTCTGAATCATTGCAATGAGTCATAAAGCTCATCACACACATGTGTGTAATATACAATGAGTTCAGTGCAGGGTTAGTCAAGGTGTGTGTGTGTGTGTGTGCAGTGGCAGGCCATGCATTTCACACCTTGGCCTTCACCGGTGTCCTTCCTGAATTAATCCACCTCTATACCCTCATTATGACGCCACGGCAATAGATACTAATCAACCATTAAATAGCAAAGTAAAAAAGAAATTAGGCTGCAGTATTTTACACCTCACAAGGAATAGTCACTTTTATTACAGTCCGCCTTGAAAATGCATTTGTAAGGATGTCTGCAACTAAATCAATTTCTTCTCCTCTGTCAGCCATTGTGAGTTAAAATATATATATATTTTATTTAGTTTCTGCAGTTTCTGCCTCTGACTACTCCAATTATCCAATCAAAGGACGGGAAATTGCTGACATAATCGTATGCCTGCTAGATGGCCCCAGTGACGCCAACTCGAAATCTGTTTGGTTAATGTAACAATTTCATTGCCACTTATTTTAAACTACGGATGCCTGCACTATTTATTCTAAAGGCCTTAAGGCAGATTTCTTTCACCCTGGCAACACATGATGTCAGCCACTGGCTGAAATATGATTGGATAAATACTCTTAACATAAATATACACTACTGGAAGCAGCGCAACCAAGAGAAAAGCTATGAAATGTAGAGAATAGACTATTGGGAATAATTTAATACACATTCATAAGAAAATATATTAAATATATTAATATGTAAGTCAGTGATTCAGATCACTGCTGTTTAGGCCAGCAGAGAAGTCCTTGTTGGCCCTGACGGTCCACCACTGTGTGTGTGTGTGTGTGTGTAAGAACACTGGAAAGGCAGGGTCTGCTGTTTGACCTGATGGCCTGTTGGAATTACCTGACGTTCTCATAGCGGTGGATGTAAATGCGGTGAAATTGATGCTGGAGATTCTCGTCTTCTACATTACTCATGTCATTAATCATCTCCAGAACCACGAACCGTGGCAACACTGACAACACCAGACGCTCCTGGCACAGGGGAACATGGGTAATCAAGTTCAGTAGCCTTCATTATTCACATGCACATAATAGCCCTTATTCATCAAAGTTGCACAAATATAAGCATAAATTTGAGCACACATGAATAGATCTACAACAATGATTCATGAAACTACATTCAAATGAGCACTGGTTTGAGAACAAATGATTAATCAGTCTCAACAAGCCTCTGCACCCTTCTCCCTTATTTACCTGTCATATGCATACACCACACCCTAATTTAGCCCATTATACTTCATACAAAAGTGCCTGTTACTCACGTGAAGGTCTAAGACCTTGATAAAGATTCACATCTGAGGATTCTGATTCCAACTAAGCCCCATCACCTACATTTTAATTTGAGATTCCTGCATATGCAAATTGTCTCTATCATTGTTAAAGTTTATTCTTATTGTTAGAACTTGCACTAGTCTACTAAATTATTATTATTATTATTATTATTATTATTATTATTATTATTATTATTACTGATTTTGTTTAGGTGTTTAATATGGTGTACTCAAATATAAATTATCATCATCCTACAGGGGGCACAGTGGCTTAGTGGTTTGCCTCACAATGCCAGGGTTGGGGCAAGATTCCTGCCATCATCCTGTGTGCATAAACAGTTTGCATGTTCTCCCTGTAGGGAGGGAGGGTGATCGACATCTTTAGATAGTCTTTAAATGGTCTAATGATTGGAAGGTTGTGAGTTTGAATCCCAGGCCCACCAAACTGCCACTGCTGGGCCCCTGAGCAAGGCCCTTAACACTCAGTTGCTCAGTTGTGTAAAATGAGATTAAAATTTCCCTTAAGGCCCTTAACACTCAGTTGCTCTGGATAAGGGCATCTGCTAAATAACAGAAATGTAAATGTTGTCTGTAAGTTAATTTGTCTTTATTTGTCACATATGCATTACTGCAAAGTGAACTTTTTTCTTCACATATACCATCCATGTGGGTTGGAGTCAGAGCACAGGGTCAGCCTTGATGCAGTGCCCCTGAAGCAGGGTGGGTTGGGAGCCTTGCTCAAGGGCCCAACAGTGGCAGCTTGGCGGTGCTTGGGCTTGAACCCACATCCTGCAGTCAATGACCTAGAGCCTTAACCCCTTGAAGCACCACCACCCCTGAAGAGTGTGTGTGTGTGTGTGTTTGTGTTTGCTCCTGCAATGGGTTTGCACCCTGTCCAGGGTTTCCCCCACTTTGTGCCCTAAAGATGGTAAGTGCTCGAGGTCTCCCATGACCCTGTGTAGGATAAGCAGTACAGAAAATAGATGGATTGATAGATGGATTATTCTACAGATATGGAGAATAAAAATTTTTTATTGTTTTTTTGTCATTTCAAGTGTTTAAGGCTCTGGGTTGTTAATCGAAAAGATCAGGGTTCAAGCCCCAGCACTGCCAAGCTGCCACTGTTGGCCCCCTGATCAAGACCCGTTGTGCTCTGACCCCAACATCAAAAGTTGGGATATGTTTGGATTTGTGCTTTCTTGATCTTTAGCTGTCTAATAGAGTCCTTTAATTTTTGTGCCTAAAAGCTCTATCTTCAAGAGAACCCCAGACCCAGGTGAATAGATAACACTATTCCTACAACATGATGCTGCCACCACCATGCTTCACTATGGGTATGTTCTTGGCTGCTAAGCTGTTGTATTTTTGCCCAAAATGTTCTATTATGGTCTCATCAGTCCATAACACTTGGTTTTAAGAAAGCAGATATGTGAAGAATATGAGGGTTTAATGTTGCATAAGGAATCTTGGCTCTCTGATCATTTTTCATGTTGTCCTTTCATCAAAGTCACTCTGGTGCCCAATTCTTTCCACTAGTTAATAATGACCTTCACAATGTTCCAGAATACTAATGTTTAGAAAATGATTTTGTACCCCTCTCTTAATACAGACCTTCCAACATTGAGAAAGGTTGAGAATACACACACACACAAACACACACACACACACACACAAGCATCTAGCTATATCCTCTCTCTTCTAGGAATTCCTGGCCCAGGGGAGGGAGAAAAAGTAATTGATTTAAAGATGAGAGAAGTAATCTCATGAGAAAGTCAGACAAAAAGAAAAGGTACTCAGACTCCTAAGGGAATATTTACCTTCCCTTTCTCACCGTGTTTCTCCTTTTCTCTCTGTCTCTTCCCCTCCCTCTGTCTTACAGAGAGCTCTCAGGTGATTTGTTGAAGGGGGTTCTATTTGCCAGTCAAGTGTGGCCTGTGTAAGTGTGTGTGTTTGAGTGTGTGTTTGAGTGTGTGTGTGTGTGTGTTTGTGTTTGTGTTGTTGCCCCAAGAGTGTTCTTGTATGATAATCTTACTGATTTTGTGAATATCAGCAATAGATACATACACAGAGTGATTTTCTGGTCTAGAGGGTCACATGAACAGTTATCTGTCAGGATGCTTTCCATTCTGTTCAAACACGTAAACACACAGCTTCATGCAGACAAACTAACCTGTCTCTGATTCTCAGTCTCCAGGCGGAGGCGAGCTTCAATGCACCTGCGTGTCTCCAAAAAGGCCTGCCGTTGAGCACGGTCTGCCAGGTAACTGATAAACACACCCGCAGTGTTCATACACAGGAACAACAACACCTGGGCACAGAGCTAGAGAGAGAGAGAGAGAGAGAGAGAGAGAGAGAGAGAGAGACCAAGAGAGGGACACAGAGACATATTTATAGCTTATATATATATATGCTAGCATTGAGCAATAAGAATCAGCCACAAACATCCATGTGTCTATGAGAATTAGTGTATGCATGACTGTGTATGTTTTTGTTTTGACAACCAAGCTGTACAAAGATAGAAATATCAGACATTGTCCATACACTTGGTCTCCTCATGGTAAAATAATGC
Organism: Hemibagrus wyckioides; assembly: GCF_019097595.1. NCBI lineage: Eukaryota > Metazoa > Chordata > Actinopteri > Siluriformes > Bagridae > Hemibagrus > Hemibagrus wyckioides. Next base: position 9,332,868 of record NC_080729.1, on the reverse strand, counting down.
TAAATTAAAAATTATGTAAATGGAAGGCCTTGACAATGACAGTAATATGTGTGTGTGTGTGTGTGTTAGTTTGTTTGATAAAGAGGGACAGATGCTTGTGTATTCCGATGTGTACTGTGTAATGATAGAAATCTTAATTAAATATTTAATTTGGAAGCTTCTCTCATCAAAACATTATAGTTGCTTGCAGATCCTATGAGCTAGACTATTTTTATTATTTATTTATTTATTTATTTACAGTATTTCATTATTTCATTTTTTTCTGGGTTACATCATAAGATGTTCATCACAGGGAAAGTCCATGTTCAAGCAGTATCAGGGTGACCCACTTCAAAAAGCACCAAAGAGTGTCTTGGGATTTCTACCAAAAATTCGCCTGAAATGTCAGCATCCATGCAACTCCACTCTCTTCTAAACAACCTCGATCTAAGTTCATTCTTCCAACAGCGGAAGAATGGTGACATCGGTTGATGTGAGCCAAACACCCATTCATTTTCTACAACAACAAGAACCTCAAATACCTCAAATGTCACTCACCCTAAGATGAGCTTGATGGACACTCTTCTTTACTAGATTAGAAAGGTAAGAAATTAGACAACTATAACTCTTTTATTAGCCAATTTCCAATGATTCCATCCCATCCCACCCATCTGTCCATCCATCCATCCATCCATTCTCTACATTGCTTATCCTGCTGGGTCATGGGGAACCTGGAGCCTATCCCAGAAGACTTGGGGCACAGGAAAGAGTACACCCTGGACAGGATGCAAGTCTATCATGGGGCACAATTGCACATTCTGATTTACACACTAGAGACAATTTAGAGATGCCAATCAGCCCACAATGCATGACTTTGGACAGGAGGAGGAAGCCAGAGTGCCTGGAGGAAACCCCTAAGGCACAGGGAGAACACAAAACTCCACACACACATGGCAGAGATGAAAATCAAACCCCTAGACCAGGAGGTATGCTAACCACCAAACCACCAGGAACCACAAAGAACCCAATTATTTTCAAATTATTCTTGTTACAATGGTCTTAGCAAACAATGTATCTTGCATGTGCTCCACTAACCCCAAACCTTCCTAACAACACCGTCTTGTCAGAGTTGTGGTTCATCACTGACAAAACTCAGGACACTGACTGCTAGTTCACCTAGGCTCTGCCAGATGTCCCTTTCAATCCTTGCTATGCTTTGAAAAACCTGGATGAATCACATTCTGCATTAATTGTCCAGAGGAATTCCTCCCATGGGGTAAATATGCCACAAACTCTCTGAGTCATTCAACCACCTGGCTCATACCTTTCCATTGTGTACTGAGCAACAACCCATCTTTGTTTCTCTGGATAGCCACACCCATTAATGCACCAGTTGTTGAGAACTGGTTTTGAAATGAACTCCAGTTTATGAACTGGCTGACTCTGTAAAGATGTTGACAAAGGAAATGAGATTTCTCAAGTATGGAATGAAACTCTTGCCCTGTGAAATCAGTCCTTCCACAATAATTCTGTTCTACTTCACCCATGTTATTAACATATCCCCAAGCTTCCGTGTTTCCTTTCTTAAGTCTTTTATTCCTAGAACACCCACTCTACCCACAACCTCATCCCATGTGTTTCAGTCAAATTCATATACTCATTTATGGTCTTCTGATTTCTAATGAAAATCAGTCATTTTACATACTTTACATAACCCAGAACCAGTGTCACTTCTGCTCACTCTGGCAAAGTATCCAAGTCTCATCTCCCTGTCATAATTTGTGTTTTGTCCATATCCTGTTTTAATAAAAACAGAAATACAGTCTGAAATTTTTAACGCAGTTTCTTATTTATCTTTGAGCCTATTTTGACAGATCACACACATTTCCCCCAAATATATTACATTATGTATGCTGCCTAAAATGTAAAATTCAGTGTTACACTAAGATTTTTATACAGCTGACTGCATCCATTCCTTACTCTGTGGTGTGTGACTGTTCACTGGAAACATGCCCTGTCTCACATCCATAGCCTTCCCAAAAAAAATGGCACTGGAACTTACAGAGAATTAAGCCCTCAGTCTCCTCTCCAATCACTCATCGGTTCACTGGAAAATAACAGACTTGCATCCAATTCCAAGCAGATTTAGCAAACAATATGCTCTGAAATCTGTTACAGTGAACAGCATTAGTGATCACAGTTTATGTGGAGAAGATCCATGAATTTTTTAAAGGATCCCTTTAGTCTGCAGTATAGTCTCTATAGTGTGAAATATGTAGCTGGCAGAATGACCAAGCATCATAAATGAAATTGTAGCAAAGGCTGGGATTTAATCCAAAAGTGAAAAGCTATTTATATGTATTTATATGTCATTAATTATTGATAAGCTTTTTAAAGATGCCATGCTACTGGTCCTGTTTCTTACAGACTTGGCTTGAAGGCTATTTTATCCAGTGTAACTTCCTCCAGTGGGTTTGCACCTGGAGCTAGGTATTTGGTAACATGTCAGAGGGGTAGTGAATACATAAGCTCTGTCCCTCCCCCACGTATATGTGTGTGTTTGTGTGTGTGTGCGTGTGTGTGATCCATCGCTCTGTGCAAGAAACTGATTGCACTGTTGCAGTAGGCAAAGTAAAAGTAAAATGTGTAAAAGCTAAGCAGGCAGTGGCAAGCAAACTGTAATACTACAATATTTGTTATGAAAGTTTTTTGTTACTGTTTTTCTATTCTGCACAAAAAACCCTGGGGTTTTACCCTGATTCTACTGTATTCTCTGAATGGCATACTGTTGGGCTTGTCACAGTATTGTTGTGGTCTAAAAACATTGTGGCCCCTCTTCATTGGAGTGACTTCATCTGAATGGCAGTGCTTCACTGCTTCTCAGTGCTGAACAATCAGTTCTGGTGCTTGCTGTACATCATCAACATAGAAATTATGCTTTTTTTCGAGTAGAGTTTGGGACAAAACTTTTCTATGATTCCATCTGATTTAACCAGACTATGCTTTAACTGTAGGAGGAATATAAGAAACATATAATCTTGAGACTTCTTCTTTGGGCTTTTCCCTTCAGGGGTCGCCACAGTGAATCATCTCTCTCCATCTATCCCTATCTTCTGCATCCTCAACACTTGCACCCACTATCTTCATATCCTCATTTATTACATCCATATACCTCCTCTTTGGCCTTCCTCTTTGCCTCCTGCCTGGCAGCTCCATGTCCAACATTCCTACCAATATACTCACTCTCCCTCCTCTGAACATGTCCAGACCACCTTAATCTGGCCTCCCTAACTTTGTCCCCCAACATGAGCTGTCCCTCTGATGTACTCGTTCCTAATCCTGTCCAACCTTGTCACTCCCAAAGAGAACCTCAACATCTTCAGCTCTGCTACCTCCAGCTCTGACTCCTGTCTCTGTCTCAGTGACACTGCCTCTAAACCATACAGCATGGCCAGTCTCACCACTGTCTTGCACACCTTCCCCTTGATTCTCGCCGATATTTTTCTATCACACAGAATCCCAGACACCTTTCTCCACCCATTCCAACCTGCCTGCACTCACTTCTTTACCTCTTTCCCACACTCTCCATTACTTAAGACCAAGTATGGTGTGACAAACTGAGGCAGAAAATCCTGTGGTCTCCCTTACAAAAGTGCCATTATGTCAAAAAATCTTTTTAGCATCAATTTGCCTGCAGCTTTCTATGAATCAAGACCTCAGTCAAGTGGATCCGTCATGGTCTGTGAGTGAATATCAACAAATGACGTCATATAACAGGTCAGCTGATGTGACCTTACCGTGAACTTACCAAGAATCATGAAATTTTTGTTTTGTTTTTGTTTTGAGTTTCTAAAAATGAAAATTAATAATAATTAAAAAAAAAAACATTGAAAGACCTTGGTGTGATTATCAACTTGTATTCGAAACACATTAAGTGGTATTAAATGTGACAGCATTTTTCCAGATCAGAAATAAACAAGCTCCAATGCAGAATGTAGAAGCCAAACTCCAGGAGAACCAGAAACTTTAAGCATATTACCCTCAATCTACCAACATTACAATGACTTCCAGTGAAATATCACGGTCATTATAAAACCTTATTTACTCCTCACAGGGTACCAAAGGAAACTTTCAGTCTATTCTGATCCAACAATCTGTGTGAATGTAAAGGTTTTCCTAAATATGGGATATCCTTCCTGGTAATGTTTTGGACCCAGACACACTCCCAGTCTGAAAACCTACTTGTTTAGTCATATAAATAATTCTTCTCTCAGATAAAGATGCAGATCTGGGCATTAATGAGTATTCAGGTCATCATTTAGGAGTATATGGAGTTTTAATATTGGGTGTGAACCTAAACTACAATATCATTGGGAGGTCTGGAATATATTTGATGTTATACGTGAACTTTTATAGCACTTGATTTAAATACGACTTGTGTGCTTTCAATCAAAATTAGGTCTAATAACATTATCAAGGCTCAAATATGCTGTTTGAGCATGATGAAGAGGTTTTAGACTGGAAAACAGCCGTGTGAGTGATAAACTGGTTTGCATAAAAAGGAGATTTTGTTCATAAGTGTTGATTGTGATTTAAAAAAAAAAAAAATAAATAAATAAATATATATATATATATATATATATATATATATATATATATATATATATATATATACACACTATATTACCAAAAGTATTCGCTCACCTGCCTTGAATCGCATATGAACTTAAGTGACATCCCATTCCTAATCCATAGGGTTCAATATGATGTCGGTCCACCCTTTGCAGCTATAACAGCTTCAACTCTTCTGGGAAGGCTGTCCACAAGGTTTAGGAGTGTGTTTATGGGAATTTTTGACCATTCTTCCAGAAGCGCATTTGTGAGGTCACACACTGATGTTGGACGAGAAGGCCTGGCTCTCAGTCTCCGCTCTAATTCATCCCAAAGGTGTTCTATCGGGTTGAGGTCAGGACTCTGTGCAGGCCAGTCAAGTTCATCCACACCAGACTCTGTCATCCATGTCTTTATGGACCTTGCTTTGTGCACTGGTGCACAGTCATGTTGGAAGAGGAAGGGGCCAGCTCCAAACTATTCCCACAAATTTGGGAGCATGGAATTGCCCAAAATGTCTTGGTATGCTGAAGCATTCAGAGTTCCTTTCACTGGAACTAAGGGGCCAAGCCCAGCTCCTGAAAAACAACCCCACACCATAATCCCCCCTCCACCAAACTTTACACTTGGCACAATGCAGTCAGACAAGTACCATTCTCCTGGCTCGTCCATCAGATTGCCAGATGGAGAAGCGCAATTCGTCACTCCAGAGAACGCGTCTCCACTGCTCTAGAGTCCAGTGGCGGCGTGCTTTACACCACTGCATCCGACGCTTTGCATTGCACTTGGTGATGTATGGCTTGGATGCAGCTGCTCGGCCATGGAAACCCATTCCATGAAGCTCTCTGCGCACTGTTCTTGAGCTAATCTGAAGGCCACATGAAGTTTGGAGGTCTGTAGCGATTGACTCTGCAGAAAGTTGGCGACCTCTTCGCACTATGCGCCTCAGCATCTGCTGACCCCGCTCCGTCAGTTTACGTGGCCTTGCTGTCGTTCCCAAACACTTCCACGTTCTTATAATACAGCTGACAGTTGACTGTGGAATATTTAGGAGCGAGGAAATTTCACGACTGGATTTGTTGCACAGGTGGCATCCTATCACAGTTCCACGCTGGAATTCACTGAGCTCCTGAGAGCGACCCATTCTTTCACAAATGTTTGTAAAAACAGTCTGCATGCCTAGGTGCTTGATTTTATACACCTGTGACCATGGAAGTGATTGGAACACCTGGTTCTGATTATTTGGATGGGTGAGCGAATACTTTTGGCAATATATATATATATATATATATATATATATATATATATATATATATATATATATATATATATATATACATATATATAAAATCAGCATGAAACATATGTGATGAAGTTTGGTCAAAACAAGTTTCATCTAAGAATAAATAGTTTTCTTTTTATATTAATTATTATTATTATACAATTATATGACAATATGGGGAAATAATTGTGGTGAGAGATCAAGGTATGACCAAAAGCAAGGGGACATCATTTTAAGACTGTATAAAAGGCTGCTTCATAACTGTATTGATTCAGATGATCTGCAGATGTCTCGGCTTTGTTGCTTCTCAATAAAGCCAGATTTTTTGCCATCCTAAACCCCTTGTCTTCAAAATGATTTATTTTTCTTTAGAAACATTTTCCACAACAAGGAATGCGAAAGAGAAAGCAACACAAGCCAGAAGGAAAAAAAACTTTCCAAACTGGAACATTACCTGGAAATGCTTTGGTCCTAACGGAATTGATGTTGCTTACTATTACATCAGTAAACTGGTTTATACAGCATGTGTCATAGATGTAATCTCTAGTACAAATTCATAAAAGCTCTTGGCATGAACTGGCCTTTAGTAGTCACCACCGTTGCTGTCACATTTTTGGAAATAGGTTTTAATACTTCACTGCTCTGGGAGATAATGTCACACCACCTTTTGCTCTGCTCCATGGTGCAGCATTAATTTAGAACCAAAATAGCAACAGCATAAAGATGTGAAGAAAAACCACGACCAACCAAAATGGCAAGATGTGAGAGTTAATTAACATTTAGTGACATGAAAATAAAGTCCTGCTTTTGTTTGTACATACTGAGCTTAATATCAGGTCATGTCAACTGATATTAGAAAAGTAATAAAGCAGTTTTCAATTAGTTCAAGTGTGATCTTTGCTATTTAGATTAATGAATGCTAATTGGTCTTCGTAGTTAGTAATGAGTAGTTGATTAGTAGAACGGTATCGCCGGCTCTAAAGTACTCCTACTTATTGTTCTAAGCTCATTATTTCACACTCATATCCAAGGAGGTCTCAGTGCTTTTAGAGACTGTGCTTTCAATCTGAGATTTCGATATCAGTCATATGGCAGATGATGTTAATTGTAAGTGAAAAGTGTTTGAGTACAAGCAAAAAAAAAAATTCTGGAATGACCTAATTGGTTAAATGACATGCTTGGTCATTAGTTGTTAATACAAACATCAGTTTATGGTGGAAAACATTTATATATAAATAGATCTTATGTGTTGGGTTAAGCAACCATGTTTTGGGTTTAAATAAATCAGCTGAAATAAACAGATAGGTCCATGTTCCCAATTATTATTTTTTTGTTACATCTATGGTACATTCAGATTAGATGTTGGTGAAGCTATTGCTCCTGCAGGCATGACTGATCAATGGTCTTGCCCCATATGTTACACACTTAGTCATGTGCCTCAAGAGATCTCCTAAAAATATGCCTCGACTCGAAAACAGCATGCATTTTCTTCAGGGATTATTTTGTAACCAGCTGCAATCATTACCTACTGAAACAATTACATCTTACAGAGCAACAGGTCCACAGATACACATGCTCCAAGACACTGGATAAACAAGTCCGAACGTGCCTCAGCACCTGCTACTCTAAAAGCCCCATAGGATGTGTGTGTGTGTGTGTGTGTGTTAAATAATTCCCTGGTGAGGAGATCCAAAAGATAACACACACACACACACAAACGAGCAGAAATAGTAGAATCGAAATTCCACAATGTATCCCTTTCTGCACCATATCTTCCTTTATGTTTTTATCTTCCTCCTCTTCCTCTTTCTCTATCTTTCTATCTTTAATTCTCTCCCTATTCCTCACTTCCTCTCCATGTCTCTTTCTCTCTCCTACCCTCCGTCTCTCTCATTCCACATCCATCCATCTAAACGTAATAAATAAAAGGGAACACTGCGTTCCAGACAGCTTGATAGATCAAGTCACATAATGGATGAAATGAGCCAGGAGCATGATGTTACCATTGATGGAAAGAGATACAGTTACTGTTGTATGTGTACGTGATGCATGATGGGAAGAGAGATGATTTGAGCTTTGTTGCTTTACAGCAAACAGCACTGACACATGACGTCCATCGATTAGAACAATCATAGTATCTGTCATACTCATAGATGCATCACAGGAATGTATTACATTGGATCATATTCAGAGTTGGTGTTTATAGCATGTCAGTATATGACATCATATGTCAGCAAACTAAAACACAACATTATTTATTCAGACGATGTGCACCTTGGTGCTTATCTTTACTTACTAGGCAGCTCATTCAGATTATTAACAATAAGGTGACTCATAAACACACAATGAAGCCAGGAGATCTGTTCTTGATTTGATTGATTTGTAAAGCAAAAATAAAACCGAGTCAGTTCTAGATTACCACAGAGGGCCACTTACCACTAATTCTCACATTAGAGCGGGTGTAGACAGTTCTGCTAGATTCAGTATCAGTATGAGAAGAACACAAGCACAAGCCATTCACTGATAGCTGGGTGAAGAGAGCACATAAAATTATCCAGTTGCCTGATTTATTTATTTATTTATTTATTTTTATAAACACTCATGCAGGTAGGCAAAATTCAGATACTTTTTACTTTCTTGGAACATTACTCACAAGAAAGAAGACACACAATCTGACCAGGGACAGAGAGAGAGAGGGAGAGTTACCCTGAACAAAATAATTTTGATTTCAGTTTTTCAATCATGAAGCCTGTTTTTCGAATCAGTTGTGTTTAGACCCTTTAATTTCTATAAATTTCTACAAAGTTAGCACTTGATTCTTTTGTAGCATACAGCAGGCTTGAATATTAAACTTGAATGAAGCATCAAGTTTAACATTCCTAGCCTATATACTGTATCTCTTTGTAAGTCTTTATCCAAAGATTCAATCAAACCCCCAACTCTACACTTTCCTATTCTGTTATTTCGAGGCACATAGAATTTGTTGTCCTGCCACTGACATCTAAAGGTGCAGCAATAAGTTAAAGACTGCCCAAATGTCACTTTATGAAACACAAGACACTGATTCACCACCTAGGGAACTAGGGAGCTGAGTGAGACGCACCCAGTTTATTATTTTGAGTGCAGTCCTGGATTTAGGGTATACACAATGAAACCAGAAGTATATCAAGAATATCAATATCTAAAGATTTAAGAATATCAAACCTAAAGATTTAAAAATAAATAAATAAAAAGCAATAAAATGAACAGCTACCTCTTGGTGAGCAGCCCATTACACTCACACAAACAAATACAACAGTGCAGTGTATAATTCATGAATTCCAGTGAACTCCAAACACACAACCACAACAGCTTGTACAACTTAGAGATCTCAGGACAGATCTATATTCAGCAGAATAAATGCAAAGTATTATAACAAGCCAGAGTCTGGTTTAAAAACAGTTCTGACCTATATTAAAGACAGATCCTAAAACTACATCGAAGATCTAAAGACACCATACACCAAACTCCATCTCCTGATGAGTTCAAATGGGACTGATTAATTGTCAGATTTATCCACTCTGATGAGTGCATCCCAGATGAAGTGATCAGAAGAAAAAAAAAAAAGACAGCTATGATTGCTGATCCATAAATGACATTTAATCACTTCAGCATCAGATGTAATCACTCCCGTCATTAATCCAAGCCAGAAGACAGCTTCACACAATGACAGGAAATTATCAGCTAGAAAGGCAAGCACAAAAATAGACTTTCGAAAGGTTTAACAACACTGGCTTCAAAATAGCTCTTTTATGAAGAACATTCCATGGCAGAAAATCACATAATGACACCAGTCAAATAAGGTCAGATACAATACAGACACTAGAGGTTTTTTATTTATGACATGCAGAAAACATGTAACACTGAAAAGAAAAACCATTGTTATTACGCCGTTTAATTCTATTTTAGATAGAAAATCACCTGGCGAAAAATGTTTAATACAATACACTATACAAATCAGATTAATGACATGCAAAATTAAACACTCTGAGCTAACCATTCAATACAAAAAGTGTCCTTTTTTTCTCCCAGAAATGAATGTAATTCACGTTGCACACACACGCTTTTAAGGGGTTTGTATGTGGACAATCTGACATCTGCATTTCATTGTAGCACAACGTCCATTCTTCTCAAACCATGAAGATGTGACCAAACGCTAATCAAATACTGTGTGTGTTTGAACCGAACAAGTGTGGTTTTGGATTGTGATCGGACAATCTCACAATCGCATTTCATATTCGCATACGCAACATTCACAACTTCCTCCCACTGACAGCAGGGAAATGCAATGCAGCTAAGAATAACATCTGCCTCTGACATGAAGTGAACCTTTATTTAAAAAGCAATATTCCTCACATAAGAGCTCAACTGGCATATGAGCAATGCATGTTACAAAGAAAAGCAATGCTGTGTGTTTATTAGTGCGTTATTCCACATTATTTGACCAGTGTGATTTCTTCTGACTCTGGCACAGAATTCTCCATACAGGTCAATTGGGTTCTTTTGATTATTTTCTACTATCCATTTATTTGACAATAAATTCCAATACCGCTCTTGGGAGTTTCCAAACATATAATTTACTTACTGGACAAAAAGCAACCACATCAGAGACAAGTTACCCCGTGCACTGAGTTTCTAAATATACGCGAAACCTCACAATGCACATCTCACATTGCCTGATACTGTTACAACTTTATTATTACTGTTGTTGTTATTGTTGTCCTTCAGCTGCTCCCTAGGATTGCCACAAAAGATCATCCGATTCACATATTTGATTTTTGCACAGGGTTTATGGCCCTTTCTGATGCAACCATCCTATTTTATCTGGGTTTAGGACTGATACTGAGAGTTAACCCCTCAGTGTCCAGGAATTGAACCCTGACTGTGGCTAAAGCATGGGTTCCTGCCACTGGACACCAGTCTTACAGAATTAAATTATGCTTCAAACTTACATTTAGGCTTGCTTATTCTTTTGAAATGACAACACTTTCTTTTTTAGATTCATTTAATGAAATACTCTTGTTACTGGACATGTCTTATTAAATATATTTCTTGCATTTTTACAGTGTGTTATAAGCAATAACGCACAGTATTGCATTTAAGTACACAAGACAGCAGACCTATATACCATTTTATTTCAATTGTTATTTTAATTGACATATTTTTGTAATTGCCCTCACACTGTACACGTTTGAATTGAATGCTATTTGTTGCATTTAAAAAGGTTGTGTTGGTTTTGGACCCAGTTATAGTTTTCTACTAAAAAACACAAACTCTGAAAGTTGCATTAATACCAAGTAGTGATGGACACAACAATCACTAAAAACTCTACAAAGTGTTGCTCATAGATGTGAACATTTAAAAACACTACTGAGGTCGGTTCATGTAATATTAGTGAGTTAGATATTTGTTAGAATTACAGAGTAATATCTACTGCATATGCTTTAACCACTAAAGTCTTCATTTCAATGTTTTATAGTCATGTGGGTGATGACTTGTCATGTGAGAGCTTTCGATCACCAGCATTTCAGAGACTTTAAGGAGATAACATTAAGCATAATTAACCATACATTCATGCTATCAAGCAACAGCTAATATTTCCCTTTCTATTTAAGCACTTGATGTGGATTTCCCTGATTTTCTCAGATGAATCCTGTAGCACAGGTTGCCTGCTGTCCCCAAAAACTCAACTTTTACTACAGTACCTGCTCTTAGTCCCCTTACAATGGCGATAGATGCTCACAACTGAGATTAAAACAGCGTGAAATCCATTTACGCATTTGTAACACCGTGATATACACAGTGTATACAGTTTAGTTATTACTTTCTCATGTCAGAAGCTAGGCAGTCTTACACACACAAGTGTCTGTGAGAGCAGTAACCATACACACCCACAGGAGACAAACTGCAGGTGGCCTTATCTTTCACAATAAGACCTTCAAATTGTAATTAATTTCCTGCTCCTTTATTGCTTGGTGGCCTAGAGACTTTCGCTAAGTCGTATCTTGCTATTGTTAAGGAGATATGTGCAATAAACATGTAATAAACCTTTTAGCTGGTTAAATGTTTAGAAGTTAATAGCTTTGTATTTAAAGACTCGTGACAGGTTGTTGATTTTGAAGGTAAATTTTATGTTTGCAGGATAAGGTATTAATGAAATCACGAGAGAGAGAGAGAGAGAGAGAGAGAGAGAGAGAGACAGAGAGAGAAGGTAAAGAAGATGATGTAAAGAATAGGATGGAAAGGAGGAGGGATGCAGTGTGAGTCAGAGAAAGCTTTTTCCATATCATCTTCCCACGCATGCTATTTTTACAGTCTCACCTACACACACACACATACATACACACATATGTATATATATATAAGACATCTTTGTGCCACCCAGCTGCTTTCACAAAAAATCCAATGACTTCCACTGGGCATCAGGGTCAGAAATTCATATCTTCCTAAAATGAAAAAGAAAATCTGCAAAAAAATAAAGATTTCATTCACTGCAGTGCAGGGGTTATGTACATGCTACACAAAGGTAGTGAAGGGCATACATGTGTGTGTGTGTGTGTGTGTGTGTGTGGAGTTTTCAAGTTCTACCTGTGCCTCTGGGGTTTCCTCCGGGTTCCCCGGTTTCCACCCTTTCATCCGGTTTATGAATGGATAATACTACTCCTCAGACATAGTATAAACAATTAAACTTAAACCAAACACTGCTGCCCTGCACTATAAACCACTTTCATATGTGCCACACATGTTGGCCTCTCAAATATCTATAGACACACATGTACATATGATGTTTGCTCAACCTCCATATCTGCCTTATGCAGCCTTTTGTACATTTGACTCACTCTCTGCTGCTGAAGGTCCCACATGGATTCCCTGAAGACTGATGATCCAACATGGACAAACTAAAGGCTGCACTTCCTGAAAACCAGGTTTACACCCATGTGAATTCTTATACCCAAGTGAAGCTTTTCTTCAGTGAATAATCTCACTTTGATACTGTAGACTTTTACTTCAAGATTCAAGATTCAAGAAGCTTTTATTGTCATTTCAACCACATATAGCTGGCACAGTACATAGTGAAATGAAACAACGTTTCTCCAGGACCTGGTGCTACATAAACATACAACAACAAGTTCAACACAAAACAACACTACAGAGCTAGGACAGAAGTTTGTCTTAGCCACGTAAAGTGCACAGTGTGCAGCTAGGTGCAAACAGAGCATAGACAAGACAGTGCAAAAGACAATAAATACAAGAAAGACAACACAAAAGAACACAGGACACTTAGCACAGAAAAGAAATAAAAGAACGTGTACTGGAATGTAAGTGAAATAAAACAGATAAAGTGAAATGATGTAAAAAATAAAAAAAAGTATTGTGCAAAAATATTGTGCAAAAATACACAGCAGCGGTTGAGGTAGTGCAAATAGAATAAACATAAATATAACTTACAGTAGAAATTTAAAAAAGTCTATATAACCCTTAAAGGTTTTTGTGATATAAAAAAGAAACCATGATAAATCATCAGATCTTTTTCCAAATTTAATGTTATACACATTAGCAAGCAACAAAATTCCAGTGAAACATAAATATAGAATTTATTTAGAATTGATATGTTTCAGGAAAACATAAAATACAAGAACCTGGTTGCATAAAAGTGTAAACTTTTCTAATGGAGAATGTGACCTACCCAATGACATTCAAACTCATGTTCACACCATCGTCAGTGGAGTGATTCATATTAACCCCAAATAAAGATCAGCTCATGCTATAGGATTTTCATCCTTTTTGTTCTACATTTCTCTAACTGCTGAAGCAATGGTCCCCAAGCAGCTCACAAATCATGAATAGGATCTTATTGCTGAAAAGTATCGATCAGGAGAGGGGGTAGAAAAGATTTTCCAAAACATTAGCTGTACCATGGAACACTGGAACAGCCGCCATTAACGAGTGGATAAAATGTGGCACCACAGAGACATTGCCAAGAACAGGACATCTCTCCAGATTTGTCAAAAGAACAAGAAGAAATCTAATCAGGGAGGCTGCCAAGAGACTTACAGCAAAATTAAAGGAGATGACGAAATAGCTGGGAAGTGACGGTCACTCCCTGCATGTGACAACAATCTCATTTATTTATTTATTTATTTATTTATTTATTTATTTATTTATTTATTTATTTATTTATTTATTTATTTATTGTCGGGGACAAATAAAGTTTTTTGAATGGAATATTCTGTCTGGCTATTCAGCCTTTTCTCATGAAGTAAAAAGCATACAGATCTGCTTACAATCAGCCCAAACCATGCAGTAAAATGTGTTATGCTCTGATAAGACCAAGGTAGAACATTTTTTTAGCATTATTTAAAAAAAATCTACTGAGTATTTTGGTGCAAAATCAAGATATTTTAATGCCCAAAGAGCACCATACCCATGGTGAAGGACGGTGTTGGCAGCATGCTATGGGCTGCTTCTCTTCACCTGACACTGAGGCTCTAGTCAAGATAGAAGGAATCATGAATAGCACAAAACACCAGTCTATTTTGTCATAAAAACCTGCAGGCTCCTGTTAGACAGCTGACTATTAAAAAAATTCTATATTTCTAGCAAAGTAATGATCCAAAGACCAATACCAAGTCAAGAAAGTAAGGTCAACATTTTGGATTGGACAAGCCCAGATCAAAATATTGTCAAAAACCTGTGTAATGACCCTCTCCCAATAGGATCGATCTGAAAATCAAAATTAACACCATAATTATAAAAATTCATTAACAAAGTATTTTTTAAAAGGCTGTGCACAATTATGCAACTAGATTATTGCAATGTTTCACTATTGCTTTTTTCCTCTAAAACATTTCTGTTTTTCACTATATTGTTGCTTGCTATATCACATAGAATGCGAAAAAAAGATCTGATTTAACTAGTTTACAATTGCTTTAATTACAAAAACCTGCTATTTTAATTAGGGGTGTATAGACTTTTCATACCCACTGTAAAAACTGCTGCTGTAATTGATGAACATCAGAACCACTGAACTTTCCTTTTTTTTATTTCGAGTTTGCTTCCTTTCAGTGTTTCTTCCTCATGCTATTTTAGGGAATTTTTACTTGCCGCTGTCACCTTTGGGATCTAAATATAATTCCCCTCGCCCCCTCATAAATACAAATCTGCATATGGTGTTCTCCTCTGTGACAGTTTCTATTGTTAAAAGTGTTATATTGTACAAACACAGCTAAATTGAATTGAACACACCAACCATTACTGCATTATCCAAAGCGCCTCCCAACCAACCTCATAACCGCACACTAATTTAAATACACACAAAGTATAATTAATACACAAATCATGTAAATTCAGTACTGGCCCAGCCAGACTAAATACACTTTATAGCCAAAAGTATGTGGACACCTGACTTTCGTCCTGTATGAGTTTAAACAAACAGGCATGAGCATCTCATTTCCAAACCATAAATATGGAATATTTTGCATTTTGCATAGTTGGCACAGTCATGCTGGAAAAAGTGTTATCTTAAATGTCTTTGTATGTTTATCTATGTCTTTGTATGGAGCATTAACAATACTCGTCAGTGGAAGTAAAGAGTAAAGTCCCAGAAAAACAGCCCTGGACCATTATCCATCCACCACCTAATTTACTATTGACACTCTGCATTTTCCCTTGACTGTGTGGTTTATTGTATGCACTTGTTATCATTTTGATAGTGATTGATTTTCTAAGCTTTGAAATATCTGTCAATAATTGTGTTATAGATCTCGTGATAGCTACCTTCCTGATCAGATCAACTCTTGAGTGTTTGAGCTAGTTTGAACTTTGTATTTGTTAAATGACTTTATATTGACTGTATTGACTGTTTAAGATATTGCACACCATTTATATTCATGTAAATGAACTAGGAACTAAAAATTCAGTCTGCTAATAAAGAGACACGTGTCATAAGAGGCCATTTTACATCAAGCCTGGTTTGCCAGTGTGTATCTGTGACCATGTCATGGTGCTGTGAGAGGACACTTGCATAGGTGTCTACTTTCATACTTAAATGTCATGTTTATAAAGCGGGGCAGTGATGCATGACCCAAACCAGAATGTACAGAAAAGAGAATGGGGAAAAAGAGCAGTGGGTGTAGCTGAAACACCTGAACTCAGTAATTATGAGGGGTGTCCACATACTTTTGGCTATATAGTGTATTTCTTTACTACCCATATAACAAACAGCAGCCCAATAAAACACTAACCTAACTCATTTAATCTGCACAGTTTGTCTGTTATTTGTCTCAGAATACATTAAGTTACCGTTGTATTAGGATACACTCATTGGTCACTTTGATCAGGTACACATACCTAAGCTGTATTAATCAAGTCATAGATTCAGCACACCAGTGACACTGACATGGTAGTGCCCTGTCACTGTGTGAGGTGCTGATGCCAGTGTCGCAGGTGCAACAGCGTTGCTGCGGTTTTTAAATAGACATGCCCTGTAGATTTACAATTTGAACCATTTCTGTGTACTGCCTGTGTTGCCAGTGTCCTCGAGCCCTTAATCATCACTACTTTTTTGTAGTGCTTGGCTTAGATAATATCCGGTTAGATTCAGAACAATATACAATATGAAAATGAATGTAAAAATGGCCAGCATCTCAATTTATTTGACCTGTTATTTCTCCCTCCAGAGGGTTTGTTGCTCAGTAATGTGAACAGATCTACCACTATGCTGATCTCCTTATACATTTTTAACTATACTTAAAACCTTGCCACGCTTACCTTACAATCCAGCCACACATGTCTCCTAACTTGGGAACTTAACACTACATCTTCCAGTCACTTTTTTACCTAACACTGGCCTAGTCTGACACAAGTGAATGGCTGAATGGCTCAAATACATCTATCTATCTAAAATAATTGAGGTTTTGTTTAAGTGGAGAGTTGCTAAGAATGAATAAGATAGATTTATTTAAATGCATTTAATGTGCTTTCAATTATTGTAATAAGCAGGTGTATAAGAAAAACTGGAAATATAGACCTCTGCTTAGGTATGTATAACATTTTTATGTAGTGTACTTAATGGAATTTTAGAGTTTTTAATGTTTATTTCAATATACTATATGTATTTTATTCTGTGTTATGCTGCTACCACAAGAAATAATTTATAATGTTACTTACCTTAAAATTATCATTTTCAATTAATCTGTGCATACTGAATTTTAGAAACTATTAGGTATAGTCGTTTGGAAAATATGGAAGATATTTCTAAACCCTTAATATTGTTATTGCTGTAAGAAACTGTAAGTAACAAATTATAAAATGTTACTTAAAAAAGCCGACATCTTAATGAGACGTCAGTTTTACTGATTTTACTGTGTTCATACAATACTTGAATATGTTAATGAAGAATTTGAAGTCATGTTATTGACATTTTTATATTAAAGTCATGTTATTGAAATTTGGTCAATAAAAGGAGTTAAGAACTGTTATTGATAAATTGATTGATTAAATCTAAATAACATTTTAACGTTGTAACCGAGGATTAAAATAAAACCTAAATCAATTAAAATACTGAATGGCCAAACATGTTATTAAAAGAGATTACAGTAAGTTTTGAAAAAAGGCTAAGCCAAGCTTCTTTAAAAAAAGAAATAAATACGTTCCTTTACGTAAAGATGATCAACACGTTCAGGACTTTAGATATTTTCTATATATTTTTTATTTATTTACGCATTTATTTTATCTAACTAAGTGCATGAATTCATCTGAATTCACCCTATAAATTGGATGACTCACAAAAGACAAATGAATTGGTATTTGATGCTGGTGGTTCGAGGTTACAAAAGCAGATGGAAATACTGAGATCACGGTTTCAGCACGTGGACAGCGACCTGAGTGTCCGGTTATAGCACGAGACAGCAACAATATTTGAAAGAAGTGCTTATTATAAGCACAGCAATGACCTGAACACTTTTCCCAAACTATGCAAAGATTTTTATATATTTCCAAACAGTTTAAAGTTATATAATATGACTATATTATGCTATAGACCACACACCAGTGCGCGCGCATTTTATTTTTTAATCTCTACATTGTTTCATTACCGTGAAGTTTAAGAATGTGGAAATTCCAAACTATTTCCAGTATTACCTGATTGGTAGAAAGCTGCACATGGGGCGCCACGAGCAGCTGGAGTGCTATGTGCAGCGCGGAGGTCAGCACTCCCGCCACGATGGCCCACGTGAGCGGCAGCGGCAACATGCTGTAGGTCGCGAAGAGCGTGAAGAGCACGTAGCCCACACCGTCTCCAAGCAGCCCGTAGCCAAGTCCCGTGGCCAGGATCTGCGTGGCCATAGCCGCCCACGTAACAGCGCCGCTGTACTGCAGGTAGCCGTGAGAGCTCGCGTCCTTACGCACCACGACCAGCGCACAAATCACCACCTCGACGCCGGCAAAGAAGCCGAGCAGTGCGCCCTTTATTGGATCCACGGGCGTGGCGCCAAGAGTCAGGTGCAGCACGAGGAGCGTCAGCTTGGTCACCACGTCCAGGACGTTCATCACCGCAACAGATTTGCGCCGCTGACCCAAGAAATAGCGCTGGTACAGGCGCTCGAGTTCGCGCGATTTGAACGCGTAACGCAGGGTGGGGAATATCACGCCCCGGTACGCGCAGCCCCAGCTCACGAAGAAGTCCGAGTTGCTGGGCGGGCAGTCGAGTTGCAGGAAGCCCAGGTCACTACTCGAGCGCTCCGGGAACACTTTCGTGCCGCAGTTGTTGTGCCGCTCGCTCACAGATGTCCTCCCAGTAGACTGTTTGCGCAAGTCCTGTCCTGGTGTTTCATCCGCAGAAGCGACCTTGGGGTTGTTGTGTTCGTGGATGAATCGCTGTTCGGTGATGTGGCGCACTGCGTTCTGCCACAGCAGCCGCTTCGGTCTCCCGCCACTGTTATTCGTGGGGGTTTTGTTGATAGTGTACAGCTCCTCGCTCTCGCTGGAACACCGGACTTCGGATAATTCCATAGTTCCCGCACTCTATACTATTCTCTGTGACTAGGTATGTGTGCGTATGTAGGTATGCGGATGCGAGTAGGGGCTAATTAAACATGTTCAGTGCAGCGAGTGGGGTTTTGACTCCGCAGTGAGTCAGGCGTGCGCCTGGAACAGACAGGCTCGTGAGAAAACAATAGCAGTGCATGATCAGTGGCTCACCTATAGTGACCTTTGTCCTCGGGCGGTGTCGTTTTTGAACATCTACCCATCAGCTCGGGATTCCTCGAAGTCAGAAGGGCTGGCTCTTAGTGGCCCTGCCATGCGGCTCTGACGCTAGTGGATGTGTAGTCCTATAACGGGGTGCCGTTATTTTTCACCGCGCGACCCAAGTACATAGGCAAGAATCTGCAAGAGGCGCGGCGCCATTCCGCCTCCCACGCGCCGCATGAAGAGAGCACCCTGTCACTTTACGTTATGCGCGCGTGCGTGGGTGCGTGGCGTCCTGGGAAGTAAAGACAGATCGGGTCTGCTGAATGCACCTGCAGCATAAACTCCAGGTATTCTCAGAATCCTCAACTTAATGCTGAGTGGAAATCTGGTGCCGCCGGCATCTTCAGCCGCAGTGACGAGAACGTATGAACGTCGCCAGCGCAGTAACCCCAGGCGACGTGTCAGCCCCTTGTTTTGGGGGACAGGACCACCATGCAAGGAGGGAAAGCCTACAGAAGGCGCAGTATAGCGCTGATCCCGTTCTTCAATCAGTAGACAAACACAGCATGAAACACAGCCTCGCGCGGAGAGTCAGTATCAGCACAGAGCCAGTCGCGTGGAGCGCTCGACCTGGTACAGAGACGTCTTCACACTGAAATGACAACGTGTCAGCGAGAAGGATGTATGTCTGTGTTGTCTGTGTCTGTGTATGTGTGTGTGTGTGTCCCGGCTACATGAGGCATGGGGCGAGCTGTGTAAATATGACGTCACACAGCCCTAGCCTTGTCCGCCCTCCCCGCCCTACGCGCTCCTTTTGTCTCTCCGCTTTATGCACCGGCAGACAGCGAGCGCGTGCGCATGTGCGCGAGCGCGCGTCTGTCAGTCATATTTATTGCCCTGCGAGTTTTGTAGCTATTCAGGGTTGAGTATATCACAGGATCACAGCGAATAATACTGATAAAACCGTACGGTTATTGGTCAACCGCAATTTATTAAAATGATTAAAGCGCGACCACATCATCATGATCATGCTGCTGTATGTGTGAAGACAGAGTTGTGTTGGACAGCGGGAGTGGGTGTTTAAGTCAGTCGGAACTTTGCCGGTGCACTGACTCACCGACTTTTCGTCTTTTTCAGATATTTTAGACCGCGAGACTCAGACTGCGGCAGATCAGAGCTGATCGACGCCTCTCCGGTGACTCATCACGTCCCCCGCACGCGCTGCGCTTCTTACTTAGCCTATTTATTAATTTGTGTGTCTATCTGTCTCTTTGTTTTTCCGTCCGTTCTTTTTTAGAGTGAACGAGTTTTGTCCGGTGTCAGTGTAGTATTTCATGCCATGGTGTGATGGTGTGGAAAATAAAACGGAACTGAGCCGACAGACATCTTGTGCCCTAATATATGTATCACCTTGTCTCATTAATACTGCAGTAAACACACACACACACACACACACACACACACACACACGCTTTGTTGGACTAAATAATTTACTAGTCTACACGGTACCTTAACCCCAGTTAGCAAAAGGAGGGTAAAAATTATTATACATATTCATAAATATATAATATATGTAGACTACATAAATAGATCATTAATATCTCAAGCAAAATATTATTTTTTATTATACCGGATGCATCATTTTTCATGGTTCTGTAGAAGCCAACATTACAGCTGAATTTTTTTTCTTTGCATATCCCAGCTGCGGAAGTTGGGGTCAGAACACAGGGGCAGTTATGATAAAGCACCCCTGGAGCAGGGAGAGTTAAGAGCCTTGCTCAATTGCCCAACAATGGCAGCTTGGTGGTGCTGGGGCTTGAACCCCAATCCTCCGATCAACAACCCAGAGCCTTAACCACTTGAACTGTAATGTCAGTTATCAGTTACATCACGTATCTTTACTGTGAAAGTAAGTGTCTATTCTGGCTGAGTTGCCTAAGGTTATATTTGTCCTTCCTGTTCATTCTGGAGGATCTGAATACTCAATCAGAAGAGTTACACTCAGGAGTAATTACAACAGCCAATCAAAACTGAGGAGCATGAAGGTGGTGATAGAAGGGTGAGAGATGATCAACCAAGTTACTGTTGGGAATCTGTGTGATTAGGCGCGTTACCAGATTCCTTTGACTAATTGGGCTTTATATTAAAGTATCCTTCCTATGGGGTGCCAATTCAAGAAATAACTCATGTTTACTGTGTGCATTTAACTTGGTGTAATGCGAAACTAACGGGCTTAATGGTATATATTTTAAATTGGTTTCTGTCGATCCACACAGAATTTTTGCCATCATTTTGTTTTTAATTGAGTTTGTAACAGGTTTTGAAAGCAGTGTGTTAGCATTTGGAGAAGGTGCTGTGTTTTGCAGGTGGTGGAGTGTGAATGACAGAGGAAGAGGTGGTCATGGCATGTATTTTCTGTGAAAGCAGTGAAAAATGATTCACAGTTTGGACTCTGCCTAGACTTCATAGACTGTGTGAAGAGTTTTGAATAATGTGACTTCAGGTTTTTTTTTTTTTAAATGCATGATTTTGGGGAAATAAACCTTGCATTTCAGTGTATCTTTACAATACACTGAGAAGTCTGTATCTGAAAAATACCACATCAGCCAAATAAGCCATACACAAAGAAGACCGATTATTAAGTAAGAATTCCAATGCTTTTTAATGTCAATATGTAAAAAAGCAACCACAACAATATATATGATCAGAATCCAATAAATAAGTTCAAAAGCAAGTATACATGGATCAAATTCATTATGTGTTCTACAGTATAGTTCAAAACCAATGTATCTACCTTTTACACCATTAGCTTCCTATTAAAATGAGATATATGCACACAGTAAGTACAAATTATACCCTGCACAGCACTAAATACCCTCTCTCCTCAGACAACTGCACTTCTTAGGTCCAAGCTTCTCCATGGATCTTGTGAGCATCTCGCTTTTCATAATCATGTCATAAAAAGAGCTTTTAGCCCTTGTAATCCCTCTGCAAATAAGAAGACTCCAGTGTTTTCTTTTACTTAATCTCTATTTTTGCATCTGCTTAACATAGACAAAATGTCAGATTTACTATTTCTTTGGCAAGAAAAAAGAACAGAAACAGCCTGATATCTGTGAGATATATAATATATGTAGATTTATAACGTATTTGAGTGTAATCTTTGAAGGAAGAATTTTTCATTCATGCTTTGAGTGAATAAGTCTCTGGACTAGCTGGACAATCAATCTGATACAAACTTTTAATTCAATAGATTTAATTCATTGTCCCTCATCCAGAATGCTGTTTGCAGGTTTTTAATATACCAGCTTACTCTTATGGATACACATGAATTGAGACCATGTCATTCTCAATTCACAGCATTGTGTGTGTGTTTGTGTGTGTGTGTGTGTGTGTGTGTTCATGTGCATCTTGGCTGTATTCCAAAGCCCTGAGTGAAGTGTGTGAAGTGTATTTGAGGAAAGGAAGTGGGTTTGGAGATATATAATATATGTAGATTTATAATGTATTTGAGTGTAATCTTTGAAGGAAGAATTTTTCATTCATGCTTTGAGTGAATAAGTCTCTGGACTAGCTGGACAATCAATCTGATACAAACTTTTAATTCAATAGATTTAATTCATTGTCCCTCATCCAGAATGCTGTTTGCAGGTTTTTAATATACCAGCTTGCTCTTGTGGATACACATGAATTGAGACCATGTCATTCTCAATTCACAGCATTGTGTGTGTGTTTGTGTGTGTGTGTGTGTGTGTGTGTGTGTTCATGCGCATCTTGGCTGTATTCCAAAGCCCTGAGTGAAGTGTGTGAAGTGTATTTGAGGAAAGGAAGTGGGTTTGGAGGTAAGAGGATAACAGAGAGGGCTTGATGATCTGAATCTCCAGCTTTTAAATGATACACAGACACAGAACCCTTGAGAAAGCAAACAGTGGAGAAAGAGAGAGAGAGAGAGAGAGAGAGAGAGAGAGAACAAGGGAATGGAGGAGATTTGACACGGAACCCTTGAGATAGCAAACAGTGGAGAGAGAGAGAGAGAGAGAGAACAAGGGAATGGAGGAGATTTGACACTTGTTCTTCTATGGCTCCATCTCAGATGTCACTTTAATTGGAAGCCCTGCCCATGAACACACTCAGTGCAGCTGGTTCAAGCCAGTTTATACAATCTGTATAGTGGAATCCAAGACCCAGTCAGACAGAAGAAGATAACGACAGAGAGAGAGAGAGAGAGAGAGAGAGAGAGAGCGATCAGCAATTTTACTTTTCTAAAACAGCTCTTAAGACATTGCATTGGAAGTGAATAAAGACATTAGGCTAGATCATTACCTGCATATGCATGCACATACACACCCACAACCCCCCAACCACCCACACACACACACACACACACCACACACACACACACACACACACACACCACACACACGGTTGTCTTACTTGTGAGAACCTTCTATTAACATTATTAAAACAGCTCTGCAAAGTGCTTTGAGAGACTCATCATGAGACACATCAAGACCCCGCTGGCCCCTCACTGGACCACTTGCAGCTTGCATATCGTCCCATTTAATTACATCATCTCCACCCCCAGCCATCTGGTCCTCACCTACCTGGACAAATTCTGCTCATAGACTTCAGTTCAACATTTGACACAATCATTCTTCAGCACCTGACTGGAAAGCTGAGCCTGCTGGGCCTGAACACCTTCCTCTGCAACTGGACCTTGGACTTCTATCTCTGTGACAAATCTCTGCCGAGCATCAGTGGATCCTCCATGGAGATTGTCAAGAGCATCAGATTCCTTGATGTTGACCTGGTAGAGAACCTCACCTGGTCCCTCAACACTAGTTTGAACCGTCTTGGATCACATCACCCTGCAGCGGATAGTAAGGACAGATCATCAGTGCCTCTCTTCTCTCCATCAGAGACATTTAAACCACACTGCTGCATCCACAAAGTCAACAGGATGGTGGAAGACTCCCTCATACACACTCTTTTGCTGTCTGGCAATAGGTACCAAAGCATTCAGGCTCTTACAACCAGACTGTGTATTTCCCAAGCCATCAGACTCCTCAACACCCAGAGACTAGTCTGACATCACCCCCCCCCCCCCCCAACACACACACACACACACACACAAAGAGACATTCACATGCCACTACTTTGCAAAGTATATGCTCATTTTTTTCTCTGTACACCTTCGCTGTCCTGCTTTTGTCCTTGCTATGTCTCTTTCTTCACATTTGTTGTCTTTGCTCAATTAACCCTGTTTACCAATCACATAACCTCTGCCTGTTGTGTGACCTTGATGTTGCCTAACGCTTTGAATTTGTTACACTGTTTCTCAGCAAAGCTAAATGACCTGCAATTGTATTCATCTCAGCCTCTTTACAAGGCAGGGGGAACAGCTGTTCAGGTCTTCACGGTCTTCACAAGGTCAAAACTGCCAGATATTTCAAGGAAGCTGGAAGTTGGGGTGCCTTCTGGATTCATTCATCTGTGAATGCAGCTGCTACATTACTAATACTACATAGATAAATTAAAAAACAAATAAAATACCTTTTTGGGTATTTTTAAATAGTTTTTGATTTGATTTGATTTGATTTGATTTGATTTGATTTATTTATTTATTTATTTATTTATTTATTTATTTATTCATTCATTCATTCATTCATTCATTCATTCATTCATTTATTTATTTATTTATTTATTTATTTATTTATTTATTTATTCATTCATTCATTCATTCATTCATTCACAAAACATCATGATGTAACATCATAGCAGATGTCACATGTATGCGGCTTAAAATTCCAGCACCCCCAGTGTAACACAACCACCAAGATATAATAATATACAATATCTCATAGACACACATGGATGATTTATATTGTATATATTTGTATTATATTTTTAGGTTTGGTCCAGATCAAATATTTGAGTTAGTTTAACATGTTTCACTGACGAAACTACACAGCAAAAAAAGAAATCTTAGCAAATATCTTGAATTAAGTCACATTTTTCTAGCTTTTACTATTACAATACTACAATAAGGGGCATGGTGGCTTAGTGGTTTGCATCATGCCTCTGCCCTTTGTGCATAGAGTTTGCATCTTCTCCCTTTTTCTTTGGGTGTTTCTTCCCCCAGTCCAAATACATGCATTGTAGACTGAATGGCATCACTAAATTGTTCCATAATGTGTGAGATTGTGCTCTGTGATGGGTTGGCACCCTGTCCAGCATGTCCTCTGCACTGTGCCCTGAGTAACCTGGGATAGAGTTCCGGTTCCCTGTGAGCCTGTGTAGGATAAGCGCTATAGAAAAGAGATGGAATATTACAACAAACCAAATATAAGATTATTAAAGCTATTGTATATCTAAACATGTTTTACTGATTTCATGCTTGAAATAGTCTTGTTCTATTGGAAGCTCATTTTTATTCATTTTATGCATATATTTCCAGAAAGAAACAAAGATATACACCAGTATAATAAGAAGCTTGAAAAGAATTGT
Organism: Hemibagrus wyckioides; assembly: GCF_019097595.1. Lineage (NCBI taxonomy): Eukaryota > Metazoa > Chordata > Actinopteri > Siluriformes > Bagridae > Hemibagrus > Hemibagrus wyckioides. Next base: position 9,307,259 of record NC_080729.1, on the reverse strand, counting down.
GTTATGTAGTACATGGAATAGTTGCACTAATGATGTTCCTGATTTTAGTGTTGCATCTGAGAGTGTGTGCCTTGTGAATCGCTGCAGAGTGTAAAATGCTTCTCTCTGTCAAGGAGCTTTCTCTAAATTAACATTTATTAAATCAAATAAGCAGCTTTTATCAACTCTTGCATCATTGTGACTTTAAATGTGTGTGCAAACCGGTCAAATATCTGCCTGAATAGGTTTTAAACTGGTATCCAAAGGTATTTTTCAGTATTCAAAGCCCTAAGACACAAGCTTGAGCCAAATAAGTGTAACTGTATAATAGACATCAATGAACTTGTCTAAGGAAATTTGTGATGCTGTCTGGACGTTTTCCACCTTTTCAGTCTCTGCTAGAAAACGACTTGCTTGTGTTGATACAAGTATTTTCACATGTTCTTCCTGTGTTTGTCTGTGTTTCATATCACCTCCAAAAAACATGCCTATAGATGGATTAGCTACACTAAATAGGCCTATAGGAACTATCACAAACAACACAGTTACTGAAGTTGTAAGAAATAATGTATATAAGCGCTCCATATTCTACCGCAGTCATATGGTCTATTGATTTGATGGACCATCTGCCCAGAAACCACGGCTGCTCACTGCTTAAATTGGCAACACTGAGTTATACCGAAGGGAAGACACGACTACTGCAGATATGGAACTGCAGTAACCCATGTGGGTTATATGACTGGTTTATGTAATATGAGATATTCTTATAAAGGGCAACTCCTCTGGGAGAGCTTGAACACTGATACCAAAACATTCTCAGCACTCTTCCTCTGAGTGTGTGTTCTTTTTTCTTGCTTTTGTGGTGATTGTTGAGCATTCTCCTAGGTTTGAATAGACTCGTAAGACTGTATCTTTGATATTCTGAATGTTTTATGACTGCAATACATATATTGCAGCTGCTTGTATTATCAGCTCACAGCTCCAGGGTCCCTGATTTGATTTAATAAGCTCATTTTACAGTTTGTGTGGCTTCACATGTTCCCATGTTTGCATGTGATTCTTTCAGGTTCTCCAGATTTCTTCCAACTCCCAAAAACATACTGGTATGTGGATTGTTGGCTCCATATTGATCATAATTTAAATGAGTGAAAGTGTATGATGCTCTGAGATGGACTGGTGTCCGATACATTTTTTCTGGAACAGGCTGCAGGTCCACTGTGAATCTTAGCAGTTAATGAAGATGAATGAATGAATGATTTAATTTATTCTTAGCACTTACTCCAATCACTTAGATTTGTTTGAAGATCTATCTATGTGTATATCTATATATGTGTAAGTATGACGTTGTGACTATTCATCGATTGTATCTTCCAATCGTTTCAGTTTAATTGGTGAAGGAAAGTATAGGAACATTTATATAACTGTTGAGTAGATTGTTTGTTTAGACTGAATTCTGCTTAGTTGCCTTTGAATAAATGTGTCTGCTCAATAAAGACATAAAAATGTTCAAGTGCAAAAAGCTCAGAATTAGATTTCTTGTCTTCATTAACAAAGTCTGTGCTGCTGGTGCAGGGCAGCAGAGTGCAATGGACAAACTTACAGACCTTGCACACAATGAGAGCAAAAGCTTTTTAAGTTAATTTATATGCACTTCAAGCTAAACAGATTATAAGCATTTAGTCATCCATACAAACTACCGTATGGAACTGCCGCAGCCATCAGGACGGTTTCATTACTAAAGCAAAATGCAAAAACTTTAAAGTAGCATGGCCTTAAGTAAAACATGGGATGCTTTAATTGTATAAATGTTGTGGAAATGCTGTGTGTGTGTGTGTGTGTTGGGGTGGTGCTCAGTTGGAGATCTCAATCTCTTGTGCTTTCAAAATTTGCTCCAATTAATCTCGTCTCCTAAGAAAAAGTTCAAGAGGTTTGGATCAGACAGAGAAGAGACAAAGAGAGAAAAGAGGACAGATGGAGAGAGACAGACAGGCAGATGGAAGAGATTGCTTGTTTTTTGGACAGAAGCCTTTTAGGTTATTTCTCCAAATTTGTCCCACTCTCCTTCTGTTGTGTGTGTTTGTGTGTGTTGTGTCATCCTGCCATTCTACAAGTTTTCAGCTCATTTTACTGTTGATGAGTTGAGAATCCACAAGGGTGCACCAACAGACACACACACACACACTAATGTTTATTATCTACATGGAACTGTAAGATTGTAGAGGTACTATAGAGGTCTATAGTTATTCTACATAGTGTCTAATGTACTTCAACAACTTCATTAAGCTGGTTGCTGAAATTTGCTCAAATATCAAACATGTGTCCGCAGCCTAGCATTAATACCATATGAATACCTACCACAAAATCCTGTGGAATACCAACCTTTAAGTTTGTATGCATAGAAAAACTTTATCATTTACAATAAAGAACTGTTAGGGGTCATTCAAACCACTACTGACTGACCACAACCAGTCTTTGACTTGCACGATTCAAATGCACTCACTCATGTCACTGGATATATTTACACATATTGTATGTACACTGAAGTCCAAAAGTCTGAAACCACTAGTGAAAATGCTTCAAATTCTATAACAAATTCTTTTATTGCCAATTTGACCAGAAAATCTGACCTTTTGTACAAAGCAGATAACATGGTCAATTTCACAAATTTCTTCACATTGATAAATTTAAAAGCTTTCGATTATTGAACCCCACTTTATTTTCAGTTGTACTGTACTGGACAAGACAGAAAGTGATGTTGACCTGGACTCCATTTAGCCGCGTCTCCGGCCTCATTTTCATGCATATATCGTTGCATAACATTTGCACTTTACCGCCATCTTACCTGATTTGTCTCTTTCTTGCACTACATCACTTGATACTACATTGCAGTTAGTACTTCTGGTTCATTTTATTGCCCTTGTACTTGTACTCTACACAATGAGAATATTGGTGAATCTATTTTTTATCTAATAAATGATAATTTATGATGATATATGATAATACAATATGTCATTTAAGACCTAAATGAGGAAAGGACTGTCTTAACAATCCACCTGAATGGACACTGTGATCAGTGGTCAATTTTTTTAACTATGGGAATGGAATTATATTATTCTGGTTTTCTAATACTCCTAGATATCTTTCTGGCTAGATCTTCCAGTAGGTGCATAAACAAAAGGTCTAGGTCTATTACTATTTGCCACAGAAGCTTTGATTAAAGATTCATGTTTTAGCTTGTGCTAAACATTTTCAAGTTTTCATTGTATAGTCTTCCTGTTAATTCTTTGGTCTGAGACACAGCCTCAATGTCAAGGATGAAAACAAATTTGTTTAGTCATTTTTTTTTTGCTAGGTAATGGTGCAGAGATCTAAAGATACTAGATAGTTTTGGAAACTGAGATGCTTGGATGCTGTGTCTCCCCCCTTATGTGGATCACTCAGATTTGTTGACAGTGGATCAGCAGGACACTTTATGTCCCAGGGTGCCTCCCATATCTTCTGGTTTCCCTTTCAGTTATGCAGTTATAGCCAGACCTGCTGGATTCCTTGCTTTCACTCTGGGCACAGTATGTACCCTTTGAAGTCACTGATCAGAATTTATCTCTCTCTCTAACAGTATGTACTCTCCTGGTTCATGTTGTGATGCCGGTACAAGATCCTGGCAAATGCCACTCTCACTCTCTCGACCTACCTGATTATTTCGATACTCTGCTCCTCTCTTCCTCTCGGTCTTGGTTGTTCTGCACTTGTTACTCACCTGCAGTCTTAGAGTCTGATTCCTCTGAAGGCTTCTTCCTCATGCTGTCTCAGGGAGTTTTTCCTTGTCATATCTGGCTTACTGATTAGAAACCTACAATTACATTTTTGTATTCATGTGAGTTGAATTATATTAGGAACAATAAATCGTGCTAACATATCGCCATAGCATAATGTCATACATAATTAAAAAACACATTAATTACAACAAATCATAAAGTACATGTCTCTTTAGTATAATTTGTAATTCTGTAAATATTACATTATTTGCATACTTTCTCCATCTGAGGATCATTATTAAATCATTCATAATCTGTATACATGTTAACATATTGCAGATGTGGCCCTATAGAAAACTCTGAAACTCAAAACTGAAGCCGAAATCAAAATCCCTATTTTACCGCAAAATATCACACTAATTAACTAGAGGCACTGTGAAAAAAAGAGGAGATGCTCTGTTTTAAAAAAAAAAACAATTATGAAATAGCACGTTGAAAAGCCATCTTCATTATCAACCTTCCTGGCTGAAGAAGGTTACTGAAAAGATTAATTTAATAGAAAACACATTGTATAACTTTCATATATAATGGAAACATGGTACAAAATATAGAAGACAGAAACACAAACAAAAAGCATTGAAGAACAGCAAACACACACACACACAAACACACACACACACACACACACAGGTGTAATATGACAGTAGAAGGCTTAATGAGAGAGCGTGCTCATTCCACTCTTGATGAAAGGAAACAGTATAAAGTATAAAAATCCACAGTGTGGGAGTGGTATTAAGTCTCTTCAACTAAATCTTATATGTGATCCAGAGCAGTGGTGTGATGCAGTGACACTAATGGCATAATGTAAAGCACCGTGACATGAACCTAGCGGTTAGCAAGGATTAGTGAACCTTCTAAATAAAGCAACCAACATTCATGTTACTGGCAAGTTTTCGAAATTAAAAGAACTGTAACTGATTTGTTTTACACTACCTGATTTCACACCTATCAACATTCCTAAAGCTGTTTTTCTGAGAATGGTTCTTTGATTTGCTGACCATTCTTCAGTGATTTTTGCTGATCTCTACTTATTTATAATAATCAGTTTGCTGTTTTTATCCTCTGCATGTTTTTCTATTTCAGTTGTGGCTTATGGTCTGTTTTCTGCCACCAAAGATTCAGACTTTATACTGAAAATCCACATTTTGTAAGTTCTAGGTGAGACCTTGAACATGGGCCCCAACTCAAAAACTTATAGTACACACAGAGAGATGAAGACTACAGTGCATTTCTCTAAATCACTCTGGATAAGGGCTTAATGCTTAAATGCTGAAAATATACGGTAGGACAGTATAATTGCTGAAGATGCGGGCTATGATAGAAAGGAGTCAGAGCACACATTGCATCGCAGTTTGATGTGTATGGAGCTATGTAGTTGAAGGCCAGTCAGTGTGCCCATGCTGACCCCTGTTCATCGCCAAAAGCACTACAATGAGCTTGTGAGCTTCAGAACTGGACCTTGGCACACCGGAAAAAGGTGGCCTGGTCTGATGAATCATGCTTTCTTTTACATCATGTGGCCGGCCACCTACCTAAACACTGCTGCAGAACAAGTACATACCTTCATGGCAACCGTATTCCCTAATGGCGGTGGCCTCTTTCAGCAGAATAATGTGACCTGAAACAGGGTTAACATTGTTCAGGAGTGCAAGATATTGACTTGGCCTCTAAATTGCCCAGATCTTCATCCAATCAAGCATCTGTGGGATGTGCTGGACAAACAAGTCCAATCCCTGGGGGCACCATACATCTCAAAGCTATTTCAGAGAATTGTGGTGAGTTGGCATAATCTAAAGACTTGAACATTCCTAAGCAAAATTCCTGCCACCATCATGTTACAATAGTGACATGGAGTTGGCCAGGTGATGAATGATGCCTGGATTTCTCTGGATATAATACTTTTCATTTAGGATAAAGAGTTTAATCTTGGGTTCACCAGACTGCAGAATCCTTTCAGTACTTTAAGGCAAACTCCACATGAGCCATAAGTCATGATGGTGAGTGGCTTCAGTCTGGCTACTTTATGGTAAAGGCTTGATTAGTGTAGTACTGCAGAGATTTCTACCTCTCCACATCAGACCTCTGAAAATCAATCAATGTGACCTTTGTGTTCTTGGACAGGTTTCAGATTGGCAGGTGGCCTGATCGCTTCTTCTGTTAACATTGATGGATGCCGCTGTCCAATAATCTAAATTTGCCAGAAGTGAACTTTATCAACATCTTGAGTAGCAACATCTGACCAATGACATGATCAGCTGAAATGGGATGTAAATTAATTAACAATTAACAAACAATTATGAGTGTTAAATGTTATTAATAAATGCTTGAAGGTAGGTAAAAAGACAGTTTATGCTGCCCTACATGCATTTGCATTTCTCTCAGCCTTTAGCTTGTGACATTAATAATTTCTCAACCTATGAGATGCAGAGGAAATCATGACTGAAATCTTGACTGAATACTGCCAGCTCAATTTATATAAAATTGCCTTCCATAAAAATGTAAATCTGTGACTATATATTAAATTAATACTATAATTTTAGCCTTCATTATCCCTGACAAGAAAGAGGATAAAGGGTTCCTTAAGACCTTCTTGATTAAGAGCTCTTGAGTGGTGTAGTGTTAATTCATTGACTTTTAATCAAGTGATCAAGGTTTGAATCCTTCCAGAGCCTTTGTATGGGGGAATAGAAAGCTTAGTGATTAAGGCTCTGAACTACTTTTCAGAATGTCATTAGATCAAGTCTCAGCCCTCCACTGTTGGGCTCCTGGGCAAGGATATTAACCCTCTCTACTCTATAGGAGCTGTATAATGGCTGACCCCATACTCTGACCTCTGATATCCTATAAGCCTGAAAAAGAGAAATGAACTGGACTTGTATATACAGTGCAGTCTAAAAGTCTGAGACCACATTCTAATTCTGGGATACTTTTCCATCTTAAAATTGAAATAAACTGAATGTTATAGAATTTTGAAATATTGTAAACAAAAAAGTAAATGTTCATTATCATGAATATTTAATATGCCTCATGCTTGATCTCTTCTATTGAAGCATGCATTCAAACAAAACTCCAATGGATTTGAATGCCATGTCTAACCAAAAATTATAACTATACCACAATCATGCATTTAACAACTAAATTGATTTACACTTTTCTAGCATAATTCTCAGTTAAACTCTGGCATCTGTGAAAGTGCACAGAAAAGATACTAACCAATCAGCGCAGTGCACCTAACAATTCACCCTCTTCGAGAGAGAGAGCTGTGTCAGATGCAGCACTGAGTTCGGCCATGTTGTAATGATTCTTTGTCTCCCCACAGAGCTTCCTGGAGCAACTGAAGAGGAAAATGCTGTATTTTGAGCCTGCCAGACGCTGCCAGCCTCCTGGGTCCGCCTTCTCCCTGTTCATTTCTTGGACGGCACCACCACTCCATGCCACCGAGAGCTTCTCCAGACTACTGCTAAGGCTGCTTACATTTCCTCCTGTCACTTCCCACATAAGAGCACTTATTTTTGCCTCTCTTTGAGCATTTATTTTTGCGCACTTAAGACTGCTGATTCACTGCCTCATTCCTAAATAAAACTTACAATTGTGCCATTGCAATCTTTCTCTGTGTCTGTGTTCTGCCTCTTGCAGCCCTGAGTTTCCACACTGGTGGAGAATGTGGGCATGAACACAGCACCCATGCCAGTGATCACCATGGACCAAGTGCTAAAAACACCTAATGGAGACCAGCCTGCAGTAGCAAGCGGTGACCCAGGAGCTGTCTACACTGCAACTACTCAACTGACGGTTCTAAAAAACTCAATGCCTGATGCCAGCTCACCAAACTAAGCTCCAAGGACGACATCTAAGCCTACCCCCTAACATTTGAGAGGGTCGCTGGCCAGGAGGAATCGCCCAAGGATGAATGGGCCCAGATACTGGCTCCCTTCCTCTTCCGAGAAACTCAGCTGGCCTACTGTAGTGGAGAGGTTGGTGATGGACCATTTCTTAAATGCCCTGCCCATAGAAGAATGGATGGCCATTGGGCTCAGTGGCCCCGCTATTCCCAAAGAAATGCTTGAGGCCCCCCTGGCAACCTTAAAGATTAGCTGGAGTGAGCAAAGGGAGGGCCTAACTCCCCTACAACGGCCCCCGTCCTTCAATTGCCCCAAAGCCAGCCTTCACGGAGAGAGGAGCCACCCACTTCAGAAAGCCATCAAATGCTTCAACCAGTCACTGAAGGGGATGCTCCAGAGGGTGTAAATTGGAACCTCCTCCTGCCTTACATCCTCTTCACCATCTGAGAGTCTCCCCAGGCATCTACAGACTTTTTGGGAGCCGACCTTGAGGACTGCTGGATGTACATGTCTGAAATTGAATGTCCAAGATATGCAAAACTGAATTGACTAAGTGACTCCTATTGTTAGAGCTCATATGAAAGCCACCAAGAGGGAACTGTCCAGCTCAGCCCAGAGAGTTCGCATTGGGGGACAAATGGCCTGCCAGACACCTTCTACACACCGCAGAGAGCTAATATGCATTCAATTCAAACATTTAGCTGATTGTTTTAATCGATTGGGTAAGCTGTCATTTTATAATTTAGGGACCCTTCATCACCTGGCCAGCTCCACGCCAGCAGTGAAGCATGATGGTGGCAGCATCAAGCTGTGCTCATGGTTTTCAGCAGGAGGGACTGGGAAGCCTTTCAGGATAGGAGAGATAGAGGAATGCACAAGAGTTGCTTATAATAAAGGTTAAGATGTCTTGAAGACTAAGTAATTGCTGGTTTATTCTTCTATAAAGAGTACTATAAAAACGAGAGCTGATGACTTGAGCCATGAGCTGATTTCTGAGAAAGAGACATAGAAAAAGAGGCATCGTCTCTGATCTCTATCATTTTTATTTCATGAGTTAGTCTCTAGCAATAACCATGGCTCTTTGCAACAAGGTGTGTGTATGTACTTTACAACAGTGATGCAACCACATGGGACAAAGTATTTTTCTCATTTACAGTTGAAAGAACTGAAAGAAAATCTCTGTGTTCAAACAAGCACAAAGCCAAAGCAGAAGGAAGTATAACAAGCAAGTGGTATATAAAAATACAAGCTTTTATGTAATTAATAAAACTACAGTATTTGATTGTTAAGGGAAGGTTTTTAATGTTTTCAAGGATGACTAATGTCTTCTATACCCGATGAATTGTATTGAAATTGTTATTTTTTTCTCTTTCTTTCACGATACAGTTAACCTCAATATCAAAACCATTCATGTTAATTATCTTTTATCTGTTAATTAGCTTTAATTCAACATGGCATTGATTCTACAAGATACTGAAAACTTTCCTTAGAGATTCTGGTCCATGTTGACATGCCAGCATGAAACAATTCCTGCATATTTATCATACTGAGAATCCCTTGTTCTACCACATCCCAAAGGTCTTCTACTGGATACAGACCCAGTGACTTTGAAGGTCACTGAAGATCCCTGAACTCATTGTCATGTTCACGAATCCAGATTGCAACAAAGTTTGCTTTGTGACATGGTGCATCATCGTTCTGGAAGTAGCCATTAGATGGTAAATATTGGCCATGAAGAGATGCACTTGGTCAGCAACAATAATCAAATAGGCTGTGGTGTTCAGCTAGGTTGGCAGGTTGGGTCCATGGTGTGCCTCTGCTGATCTTGAGGTTCATCAAATCAGAATATATTTGCAACTATCTAGTTTTGGTGAGCCTGTGCCCACAGCAGCCTCAGATTTCTGGCTGACAAAAGTGGAACCCAATTTAGTCTTCTGCTATTACAGCCCATCTACCTCAAAGTTTGACATGCATTGTGGATTCTGGGATGCTTTTCTGCTGGCCATAATTGTACAGAGTGATTATCTGAGTTAGTGTATACTCTATATTATAGAAATAAAACCAGCCTATCTGCCACTAACATACCTGCCACAGTCCAAGTCACTGAGATTACATTTTTTCCCCCATTCTGATGGTTGATGTGAACATTGCCCAAAGCTGCTGGCCCGTACCTGCGTGATTTAATTGATTGCACTTTAGCCACATGACTGGCTGATTAGATAATTGCATGAATGTGTAGGCCATTTCATTATCACATCATTACACTTGTGGCCTGTACTGGTTACAGAAGGAACCCAAATTCTTCCAACACATCATGTTATGACGCTGTTTGCTGCTCGAAAAAGTCTACCTAGCTTGTGTTAGTAAGTTAGTTCACTGCTGTAAGTTGCTCTGTGATGTGTTAGTTGTTAGAATGAATACACAAATACAGCATAAACAGCTGGTAGCAAGCTAAGTAGCTAACAATAATTCACTATTTAAAAGACAGTCTTGTTGAAGGAAAGAAAGTTTGTTTATTCACCTTCTTTCACACTCACTAACACACTGATGTGCTCAATATGGTTTTTTTTTTTTATTATTCTCAATACTGTAACATCACTGTAATACTGAAAAGGTGGCCATAAATGCAGAAAACAATTTAAGCCTCCAATTTAGGCAGTGTCCCAAACACTACATGTCCATGCTAAACAGTATACCAATACAGTAATGCTTTTATTGTTATTTAAGTTTCCTGTGGATTGGGATACAGCCCTGATTTCTCATAGAATATATATTACTCACCAGTGGAGAAGTATGCCAAATTTTTAAATGTTCCCCTGCAAATCATCAAATTACTGAAAAAACACAATTGTACACATTTAATTACAGAAATCTGCTTGAAATGTGAGCTAAATATTTAACTGAGAATCACCTAGGACACATATGACACACTACAGTATTTGCAATAAATGCTGCTGTCATACTGTCATCTTTTTTTAGAAACCTTCTGAATAACAAGTGGCCTGGGTTGTTATCTGGGATTCCTTTACAGTTAAAGACAAAACAAGCATTCTACTTCACAGAGTTATTAACATTCACCTGGGCAACATGACAAAACTGAACAAACTGAAATAGAGGGGCAATCGTGTGGAGCTAAGTCAAGTCAAGAAGCTTTTATTGTCATTTTAACTGTATATATAGCTGATGCAGTACATAGTGAAATGAAAGAATGTTCCTCCAGGACCATGGTGCTACAAAAAATAACACAGAGCTAAGGACTAAAAGTAAGTTATCCAAGCCACATAAAGTGCATACTGTGCAACCTACTGCAAACAGTGCAAGACAATACAGTGTAGTCAGACAAACGCTACAGGACAGATATAAAAAATGTCAGCAGAAGGTGCACAATGGGGCCCCGATTGCATCTGTGCATACCTCTAAGTAATGAAGAAGAGTAGTGTGGTACAGTAAGGCCTGGGCATCAAGCCCATGAATAGGCCATGTTTATGATGGTCTCCACCCAGTGTATGCCTGTCATCCAGCCCCAGTTGTTAAGTTGGCCTTAGTGAGGCTAACTGTGGATAATCTGATCTGAAGAAATTCTGTGAGGGATGCATGTCATCCTGATGGCTGGGATAGTCCCTTCACAGCTGTCTGAACCAACACATTTTGATGTCTCAGATGGACTCCCCTCAACTGTAGTTGATTGATTCATGTTGATTTACACCAAGAGCCTACACTCCCTGTGGCACTAGAACCTTGTTTGAACTTTGGGGTCTGCCTTTTCAAATGCATCTCTGTCCAAGAGAAAACAAACTTCTTCTGTCAGCGCAACGACCTTGTTAGATTACAGACGAGGACCTGACATAATCACTACCCAACAGACAATATTTTGGCTATAAAGCATTCTGTCTCTAGCCCCTGGATGTCATAGGGGCCACTCAGACAGACAATAGGTGCCTGGAGGTATGACTCTCCCTGCCCAAGGTAACAAAGGTAATGGAACCTTTGTTTGCATTTCAACAAGGAAATGGTTGTGATGGCATGAGGACACTTTATTTGAAACCCGCTATATCCTGTCCTGGGCTTCTTTGGTTGCTGGCCAACAGAGCAACTCTAGCACACAGGGCAGGTTTGATTTCCAACATTCAGCAGTATGGATTGTGCTAAGCACACTTTGTGCTGTGAAGGTTGGCAGAGAATTGCCCCATATTCTGCCCTAGATGTCCCATCAACTACCCACAAACTACCATAGATTGGTTTGCTTTTTCCAATGCTAGTGCATTTCTAGGTTGTGGCACACATGATGCAATTTTGTAAGTTCTCAGTAGAACATCATTACTATGTCTGCATTTACTGCTTGGACAGTTTACATTTTTGTGCTTCATCACACAGAGCTGGGGCATGGTTATGCTGTCCTCCTTTAAAGAGCTAAAAAAAACCCAAACACTTAAATTTCATTCTGTTCCAGTGAATTCCATTATGGCCATTGTGCTGTGTGAAAGAGTGCATACAGTGATATGAACTGTATAGCATTATCTAATTCCACTCAGTCCACCATTTTAAAGGCACCTGACTAATTTTGTAGGAAATGCACCTGCTAGCAGACAGAGGCTGAAACATAGGTCAGAGGTTTGGCTCATAGGCCATTAAACAATAATCTCTCAGATGTTGCTTAAACATATTTGTTGTGCTTCTCAGACATTGGTCTACAACTGACCTCTGTTGAAGGACATGAGCCTCCACGTTACATGGTCTCAGTGATCCTCATTAATTCACCTAGAATATAACTGAGCCCTTGTCAAATCTGGGTCTTTGTGACTAGTGATGCATAGACTGTAGTGTTTGGGTCAGGTTTAACTCTGTATCAAGGCCTGATTGTGCCAATCAGACATGTCTTGTTGACATCAGTCGCTGCCGGTAACATCCAAGCCCTTAAGGTGATACATGCCAGGAGGAAGCTGGTGTGAAAAAAGGTGAAACACAAAGTTAGTGTGAGATGTGATTATCAGATGCGCAAATGCTGTAGTCTGTCAGCAACCATGTTTTACCCTATGCATGGTTAAATAAATTGATTTGTTAGTTTTTAAATAATGGTATACAGTGTTATAGTATTCGATATTCATTTGAATTAATAATTTTCAGGACTGCGGCTTACATCTCTTCACAATGGTATTTAAGATAACATTAACTATGCTAATTACACATGAAGAGGAATAAGAGGCTTTTATTATGTAACTGTAGTTCACTAAGCCCAGGACATAACTTCTTATCTTCAGAGACCCTGCAGATAAACTTCACTGAACACTGCAATGTAAGTCTTGCAAAACTGGGTGATTTGACCTTTGGCAGAAATCCTGATTTCAATCACAAGATCAGACCAGAGTCCTATGGCCACCAATTGAGCTCACTAGAATAGCATGCAGACTCTCCAAGTCCTTTTCTTGAAGTAATCATTAGAAAAAAAAGACACCTGTTTCAATTTGTCCCATGCCTACAATTTGCTGTAACATGTTTATGAGCCCCCTAGGACATGGTGCTGTGATGTGGTGTAATCACACACACACACACCTTTCTGCTCCTCAGAAATCCCTGAAGAAGAATTTATATTTTGGGAAGCAAGGAAATGAACCAGATTTAATGAAAAAGGTGCACACTATTCACTGCAAGCGCCTCCACCTATGGGCATATAAGGCCAATGTACTAGTGGCCTATGCATTCAGGAGTGTTTCAGTTGCTCTGCAGCTACCATCAACAATCCTAGAACCCTCAACAGCAACAAGTACTGCACATAATGGCCTAGCTGGATCTGAATGACAAGCATAATGATGTCAACTACAAGCTGGGGTAATAGGGTGGCTAGCAACGTCAATGAATCCACCTTCACTTCATCAATGAATTGTGTGATTCTGCAATGTATAGCCACAGGGAGTCTGTGTCCCAAATGCTCTGTCCCTCAGAGATTGTTCCAATTATTTATATTTTAATAATAATTATAATTGCTGCCATGCAATGTTATAGTGAAAGTTTTCACTACACTAGGGGTCAACTCAGATGCATTTTCCTATGCTTCTGAGACCAAAGCATGATGGTTCCAATCATTATCAACCTGGAAGAGATTCTCAGAGGTGGCTGCAGACAAAGTATTTTTGCACTGCTTAGATGAGGAATGGGAAAGAAGATCAGTCATTTGACTATAAGGAGGACCATGAGCTGTCTCCAGCTTCCAGACTGCTTAAACACTGACTGCACAAGTGTGAGTTTTGTGACTAAACCACTAAACAGAAAACAGTGCATTTTATGGTGGGGAAAAGCCACTCAGATGCAGTAGTAGCTTGTAGCCACAGGCCTTCTAGTCAGTGAAATGGTGGGGGATGAGCAAAAATCATCAGAGTGAAGAAAATGCCAGGGAAGAAAATGACTTGTACAGAGAATGAGCAGTGGAAGGGTCCAGCCAGCAACGGATTATAATAATCTATATTAGAGGCACCAACTGCAACAAATTTTTGTGTAGCAGCTAAAATATCATCACATTATACAGAAAAACTTGTCATGGTCTTGTATCTCTTTTTGTATCTCTTTTTGTAACTCTAGTACTGTACATAGAATAATGAGAAATACAACAAGGGAGAAATACAAAGACCACCTGAATTGAATTAGTATTTCTAGATTTAAATTTAGGCCTGAAATCCCTGTGAAATGCCTTGAAATGTGCAGCAATATTCAAAATGTTGACATAATTCTGAAACAGGAAGTCAGGGAAGGACATACTGAGTAGCTCCTCTCCCTTTTTAAATAGCCAATAGTGTTTTCCCTACCACACAACCCAGGCTAAGACATACCTGACAGCTAGTACCATGGATACAAGCCAGAGCACTAACAATGTGTTGGATTCTCTTTTTTCCACCTATACTCCATTGTGAAAATGCCTGTCACAATGCCGTGAGTTTTATATACATTCTTCAACAAAAAAATTCAATTCAATGCAGCCATGCTTGCTGATGTGATTTCTCACGCTCAACAATGGCAACTTCACCAAGTTGGGGCTGGACACTCTCTAGATTCTAGAGAGCATGTGATTGGACAGAACATCTGATGAGTGCAGTATGATGTCATCAAAATTGTTGATCCGTATTAGTGTTAGAGAGAGACAAGAGGCGCTGTTTTCAGTCAGGTTTAGAGGTTCATGAGCATACAGATTTATGGTAACCTGTAACGAATTGATTATATCTCCTCTCTCACATAGTCAGTGGCTATCATTTTTAGTTATGATGTCATTGCTTGCAGATTCCAATGTATACTTCAAAAACACTCTAGAATAAGAGCATATCTAATAATTTGTTCTCTCTCTGTCAGGTTGTATGTGCAGATCTGCCAGATCCAGGCATGCTACTACAGTGGCTCACCTTGCCCTCTGGACATGCCTGATTCACC
Source organism: Hemibagrus wyckioides (assembly GCF_019097595.1). NCBI lineage: Eukaryota > Metazoa > Chordata > Actinopteri > Siluriformes > Bagridae > Hemibagrus > Hemibagrus wyckioides. The sequence goes on along the minus strand of NC_080729.1, from coordinate 9,292,210 downwards.
CTATGCTCTGGCTCTACTTGGAGTTTTCTTCTGCTGCACATGTATAGCTTATGATAAAATATGCACTTTCCAAAAACAGATTATGTTCAACACTCGCCTTTGCTTCAGGGGTTAATCTCACTTAGATATTGATTGATTGTTGATTTGTACCCTATCTATAAACTTCCTCTGTATTTAAAGACTCTCTTGCACTCATCTCACAGAGCCCATTCACAATATGCTCAAACTGAACACACTTTCAACATGAACTTTACTGCCATTTTTACTTATTTAATACTGTGTGCTTTTATTCTTCTACAGTTGTATACTACAATGATTTATAAGCCAAGTCTTGCCCAGAACAGAATGGTTTCCTTTTCTATTCAAGGTTTCTCTCATGGCTTAGCCTGCACTCAGACCCATTTATATTTACATTTACTTTAATGGCATTTGGTAGAGATTCTATACAAATAAAATTGATTTGATTTGAAGTCAGGCAGTGTGGTGGTGCAGACGCTAGTGTTGCTACATCATAGCCCTAAGATCCCTGGTTTGATCCATTCAGCTCCCATAAATATGCCACTACGTGGACTGGCTATGCAAAATTGCCTCTATGTGTGAAAGAGTGTGTGGATGTGTGTATTCATGGATGATCTGAAAGCCTGGCTTCTCATCCAGGGTTTGTTTCTGCCTTATGCTAGAGTTCTCAGAAAGGGCTCCAGATCCCCTGTAACTCTGACCAGAATAAAGCAACAGTGAATGACTACATGATTGAATGGTAAACCAGTATCTGTGTTAGAGAAAGAGGAAAATAGGTAAATGTTTTGTGCAGGTACATACAGTACACATCATGGCTTACCATGACACCCACATGTGCTTTTTGAACATCCTATTCAAAAACCATTTATATTATTATGAGTTGCCCGTCTCCAGTGATATTACAGCATCATTTTTGGAACATATCTGGGAGATTCATGATCGTTCAGCCACAAAAGAAAAAAGTCTAGACACTGGTTTGGTAAAAGTATGTATTTATCACAGAGGTGTTCAGTTGGGTGGAGTTCAGGGCTGTGTTCAGGCCACATTTCGAATCAACATACGATGTCTTTATGGACCTCACTTTGTATATGGGGTATTGCCATGCTGAAACAGGTTTGGGCTCAGCCCCTTAGTTCCAGCGATGATAAGTCACATTGTTATTGCATACAAAGTCATTCTAGACAATTATGTGCTTCTAACTTTTTGACAGCAGTTTGGGGAGGGCCACATATGAGTTTAAAAGTCAGGTGTTAGCATACCTTTGGCCTTATACTATAGTTTTTAACCAGTCCTGTGGCTGCATTTGTGGGCTTGAAGAATGGGTACAAAGCTTTATTGTAGTTAGTATCCCTGCAATTTTTTATCCATTCATCAGGTGTGTGTGATCTGTGATATGCTTTTAGCAGTAGGGGATACTATTTAGGGCCCTCCTCATGGGATAGATGTGGGACACTCAAAGGGTTACCAGAATCTGGGAGTTATCCATCCCACCCCCATGCACCTGGCCACCAAGAAGTCTGAAAACACTGTATGCTCCCATCTAGGACTTCTTTTTCAGCAGGCCCAAAGAATGCATATATTAGATGGAGGGAATTAAAGCACCACACCTGACAAACCCAGCCACAGGCCAACCAATTTGTAGGTCATTGTCTAACCTGGGTATGTCTAACCAGCAAGCTGTTTATACTGAGAGACAACAATGTGGATTTTGGGGGCAAATGTAAATTAAATGAACATGGGAGTAGATAAATTGACCATTGTGTGAAGGTATAGCGCTATGAATTACTGGGAACGCAAGTAAAGTCAATGGAATACCCACTTCCACTTTACAGAAGGAGAAATTAAGCATTTTGTGATGTATCCTGTTACAGTGAATAAAATGCTGATGAAGTCACTGAGACTGAGCCTGAAGAGAGCCCATTAACATTCTATAAATAGTGGACCTCATTAATCAAGCTGGATGTGAACCAATACTATATTTGTCAATCATTTACAGAGGAATTTAACTGAATGCCCAGTTAGTTCCAAAAATATTTTTGAGAGTGTCTGATTTTATGCAAATGCATGTAAATGTATTAATTGGCAGGCTACAAATTTAGTCTTTCAATTAAAGACAAAGAAATATCTCATACAATCCTCATAAAAGGAGGAAAAGTTAGTCTGTGCCTGTGGAAAACAACACAATCAACAATGGCAGAGACTTCCTTGATTTGGTTTTTTTTTTGGTGCTTTTGCCTAAATGTCAGGAAAGTTTAATTTTTTTTATTTATTTTGTTTTTTGTTGTATTGGTTATGCCCAGTGCTTATGCAATGGTAGAATTTGAGAGCTATTATTTGTTTAAATAATAAATCCAACATGGCATGCCTGGGCAACAAGAGTCATCTGTCAGTCCCATGTTCCTATATTTGTGACACTTGAAAATGAGGTGGGATCAAACAAGATGTAAATAACAGAAAATGAAAGTTGTCTTAGATATTGTCTTAGAGGTTGTCTTATATATATATATATATATATATATATATATATATATATATATATATATATACACTATATTGCCAAAAGTATTCGCTCACCTGCCTTGACTCGCATATGAACTTAAGTGACATCCCATTCCTAATCCATAGGGTTCAATATGACGTCGGTCCACCCTTTGCAGCTATAACAGCTTCAACTCTTCAGGGAAGGCTGTCCACAAGGTTTAGGAGTGTGTTTATGGGAATTTTTGACCATTCTTCCAGAAGCGCATTTGTGAGGTCACACACTGATGTTGGACGAGAAGGCCTGGCTCTCAGTCTCCGCTCTAATTCATCCCAAAGGTGTTCTATGGGGTTGAGGTCAGGACTCTGTGCAGGCCAGTCAAGTTCATCCACACCAGACTCTGTCATCCATGTCTTTATGGACCTTGCTTTGTGCACTGGTGCACAGTCATGTTGGAAGAGGAAGGGGCCAGCTCCAAACTGTTCCCACAAAGTTGGGAGCATGGAATTGTCCAAAATGTCTTGGTATGCTGAAGCATTCAGAGTTCCTTTCACTGGAACTAAGGGGCCAAGCCCAGCTCCTGAAAAAACAACCCCACACCATAATCCCCCCTCCACCAAACTTTACACTTGACACAATGCAGACAGACAAGTACCGCTTCTCCTGGCAACCGCCAAACCCAGACTCGTCCATCAGATTGCCAGATGGAGAAGCGCGATTCGTCCCTCTCCAGAGAACGCTGTCTCCACTGCTCTAGAGTCCAGTGGCGGCGTGCTTTACACCACTGCATCCGACGCTTTGCATTGCACTTGGTGATGTATGGCTTGGATGCAGCTGCTCGGCCATGGAAACCCATTCCATGAAGCTCTCTGCGCACTGTTCTTGAGCTAATCTGAAGGCCACATGAAGTTTGGAGGTCTGTAGTGATTGACTCTGCAGAAAGTTGGCGACCTCTTCGCACTATGCGCCTCAGCATCCGCTGACCCCGCCCCGTCAGTTTACGTGGCCTACCACTTCGTGGCTGAGTTGCTGTCGTTCCCAAACACTTCCACGTTCTTATAATACAGCTGACAGTTGACTGTGGAATATTTAGGAGCGAGGAAATTTCACGACTGGATTTGTTGCACAGGTGGCATCCTATCACAGTTCCACGCTGGAATTCACTGAGCTCCTGAGAGCGACCCATTCTTTCACAAATGTTTGTAAAAACAGTCTGCATGCCTAGGTGCTTGATTTTATACACCTGTGGCCATGGAAGTGATTGGAACACCTGATTCTGATTATTTGGATGGGTGAGCGAATACTTTTGGCAATATAGTGTATATATATATATATATATATATATATATATATATATATATATATATATATATATATATATATATATATATACAGGTGAACTTAATTTGACCTTCTCTACACTTTGGAATGCACATCTCCAACTGTTCAGTGTTTCAGTACTTTTTGCATAACTTGCTGTTCTCTAACAAGGTGCTTAACGGCAAAACTGGTGTTTGATCCATGAATTGAATACATTTTCTGGTTCAATTAGAATTGGTATTTAAACAGTCCTCTTCATCATGCTGTTCACATTTTGACATCATGAGACCAAGACCACACCTAACAATTGATCAACAGTACCTCGCCATTGCGAGGCTTCAAACAGGATGTTCTCAGAGGGAAGTGGCCACTGAGCTTAGAGTGTCACAGAGTGTCATCAGCAGGTTGCGACAGAGATACAGAGAGACTGGAAGAGTCACAGAAAGGCATAGAAGTGGACAACCTTTGGCCACATCCCACGTCCCATGACCGCTTCATTGTGAACAGTGCCCTGTGGAACCGGATGATGAATGCTACTCAACTCCAGGCACAATTAAGGGAGGTGAGAGGCACCCAAGTGTCACATCAGACCATTCGAAACCATTTACGTCAGCGTGAATGCTGTGGTCGGGTAGACAGGAGTGTTTGCTTAACCAGTTTGCATTTCTTTTCTACGATACTAACTTTCTATCATACAATTAATGCAGTATTTAAGTTAAAATGCATACATGGCTTAGGTGAACAATGGGCCAGAACAAACTCAATCATTTGGCTGTTCTGTCAATTGAAAAAGGAATTCTCAGCACTATTAATACTAGTATGGTAATTGACCATTTTGCTCAAGTCAAGTCTCTGATGATTCCACCCTACATACAGTATAATACATACAGTAGTGCCAGCATAAATTAGGAATGAAATAAGAGGTGCAAGTATAATATAGATTTTTGTTAAATAATAATAATAAAGGATCTACATGACACTGCTTCTCATACACGCTGTAAAAGAGATAATACCTGTGAGAGAGAAAATGTAATGAATTTAATGAACTCCTTTTTAGTAGCAATGATGGGAGGAGTCAGAAAAAAGATTTTTACAAAACGTGTTATTCTTGCTTACCCCCTCTCCCTAATTAGCCCCTGATGTTTCGTGCTTAGCCCCTGATGTTTTCAAATCCTAGAAACACCCCTGAGGTGGAGGAAGGGTCTCGGCTTGGGCTTGCGTGGCTGCTTTTGGAACTGGAGTCTATTTACAGAAAGATGCATCCAATCGTGAGGAACTTCATCATGCAGCAAACAATGACCCAAAACACACTGCCAACACAACAAAAGACTTCATCAGGGGAAGTGGAAGGTTTCAGATTGACCAAGTCTCTAGACCTTTTATGCCAGACTAATCACCAGTCCAAACCTCAACCCCCCGATCCCTGACCCATGACCCCTCACACCACAATAAATAACCACTAAAAGAAACTGCAGTAAAAAGCCTGGATAAGCATACATAAAGCAAGGTACACTGAACAAAATTATGAACGCAACACTTTCGTTTTTGCCCCCATTTTTCATGAGGTTAACTCAAAGATCTAAGACTTTTTCTATGTACACAAAAGGCCTATTTCTCTCAAATATTGTTCACAAATCTGTCTAAATCTGTGTTAGTGAGCACTTCTCCTTTGCCGAGGTAATCCATCCACCTCACGTGTCGTATATATCCAGATGCTGATTAGACAGCATGATTATTGCACAGGTGTGCCTGAGGATGGCCACAATAAAAGGCCACTCTAAAATGTGCAGTTTTATCACATAGCACAATGCCACAGATGTCGCAAGTTTTGAGGGCGCGTGCAATTGGCATGATGACTGCAGAAATGTCCACCAGAGCTGTTGCCCGTGAATTGAATGTTCATTTCTCTACCATAAGCCATCTCCAAAGGCGTTTCAGAGAATTTGGCAGTACATCCAACCAGCCTCACAACCGCAGACCACATGTAACCACACCAGCCCAGGACCTCCACATCCAGCATCTTCACCTCCAAGATCGTCTGAGACCAGTTTGCATAACCAAAGAATTTCTGCACAAACTGTCAGAAACCATCTCAGGGAAGCTCATCTGCATGCTCGTCGTCCTCGTCGTGGTCTCGACCTGACTGCAGTTCGTCGTCGTAACCGACTTGAGTGGGCAAATGCTCACATTCGATGGCGTCTGGCACTTTGGAGAGGTGTTCTCTTCACGGATGAATCCCGGTTTTCACTGTACAGGACAGATGGCAGACAGCGTGTATGGCGTCATGTAGGTGAGCGGTTTGCTGATGTCAAGGTTGTGGATCGAGTGGCCCATGGTGGCGGTGGGGTTATGGTATGGGCAGGTGTATGTTATGGACAACAAACACAGTGGCATTTGAATGCACAGAGATACCGTGACGAGATCCTGAGGCCCATTGTTGTGCCATTCATCACCTCATGTTGCAGCATGATAATGTACGGCCTCATGTTGCAAGGATCTGTACACAATTCCTGGAAGCTGAAAACATCCCAGTTCTTGCATGGCCAGCATACTCACTGGACATGTCACCCATTGAGCATGTTTGGGATGCTCTGGATCGGCGTATACGATAGCGTGTTCCAGTTCCTGCCAATATCCAGCAGCTCTGCACAGCCATTGAAGAGGACTGGACCAACATTCCACAGGCCACAATCAATAACCTGATCAACTCTATTCAAAGGAGATGTGTTGCACTGCGTGAGGCAAGTGGTGGTCACACCAGATACTGACTAGTTTTTAATTTTATTCAGTGTATTTTGTTCAGTGTATATATGACCAAATATTAAATGTTAAGACTATCTGTTCCATTACGTTTGTAATGGTAATAGCTTTTACTGTTATGCTGCCGACACACAGCTAAATCTTTTAGCAAAGCCGGATGCCAGCTTAATAAGGTTCAGAAATGTATAAAGGACATTGGATGCTTAGTAACTTTCTATTTAAACCTGACTTAAACCTAAACCGAAGACAGAGGTGTCTACAAAGATCCCAGACAGTTACTGTAGAAGAAAGTTCTCTCTGGCCTTTCAGTTACAGGAACCAGAAGAATAGACCACATCACCCCTATCTTATACACATTGCATTGGCTCCCCGTAAAATTTCACACTGATTATAAAATTCTACTATTGTCTTGAATAAAGCATTGAATGGTCTCCTGCCTCAATACCTGAGTGAACATTTGGTCTTAAGATCCACAATGCTTACCTTGATCAAAAGGTGTTGGCTCTTTCTTTGTACATCAAATAATAAAGGCTACAGCAACAGGCAGATCTTTCTCTTACAAAGCCCCAGAGTTGCCTTCCCAGCTGAAGGGCCATGAACTCCACTTCCCATAACACACTGTGGCAGAATACAAACATGGCCGCTCCAGACTACAATTCCCAGATACCACAGCAGTTACACCGTTATCACATCAGTTACACCAGTTACACCATCAGTACACCATCACCAGACTTTTAGCTATGCACACCTGTTCACAATTACACCTGCAGCTATAAACAGACAGCAAACATTCAGCCAATTGTGAAGTAACCCTGAATGTGTGTTTTCACTACTGACATTAACAAGCCTTTTTGCAGTGGATGCTATTCTGGTTTTGATTGTGTGCCTGTCTTTGTTTTTACATGTGTGGTTTGCCTAGTGTTTCCTGTTTGCTCATCGCATGACCCTTGCTCATGTTTTGACTTCCACTTTGCCTAATGTTTTGGATACCTCTGCCTTGATCTTCATTAAAACTGTTGAACTGCATGTGCATCTGTCTCGACAGACACAGTCTCAGTCTCCAAGACTACAGTAGGTCGAAAATGCTGCACTGTAATATCAATTCAATATAAAACTGAAACAGAATGAAATAAAAAAATCACAATAGACCAAATAAAACAATAGGCAGTAAAAAATAAATACTGATAACGAAAACAAACAGATATTTGGATGTTGGACATAATCATCTCACAGATGATCACATCACAAGAGCTGTGTTGTGGAGGATGACCTGATTAAAAATGGTGATCTAGTGCACAATTTTAGGGCAGAATCGGAAAAAACCCAGTCACCTTTGAACATCTACATCTGTTGTATAGTTAAATGATGCTGTTTAGAAGATCTGGAAAGGTTCTGGAAATGGAAATGTGTCAAAAGAGTTTAGAAATGTTGCTTGGTGCAATAATAAAATAAATGTTTTTCCTGGATACAGATTAAGAAAGCTGAAAGAAAATATACCAAAAACAATAAAAAGAAAAAAAAAATAGTTTTTTCTAAATCGTCTAAATTGGTTAAGAACCGAAGGATCCAGGCCAGGCTGTTTTTTATGAGAGGTTGTGCATGTTTAAAACAGGACAGAACAGTGCCACTGGCTAAGCAACTGTTTAGAATAGAAAAAAAATATTAGGTCTGACAGTACACAAGACATTTTAAGATGTGCGATCAAGTAGCAGGCCTCATATGCAGGATTAAATCTGTCAAGTAGGACAGTGACACTGATTTACACTGGTTTAGGAGGGCAGAACATTCTGCTAAAATTTTTCTAGTGTCCTTTGGGATAGCTGTATAAGAGCAAGACTCATTACTGCATTTGTTAATAATATTAAAAACAAACTTGAATTCATGAGAATTTGAAAATATCTATGAAATATTTTGCTGTGGTTAATGTGTATTTCTTGCATTTTTGATCTGTCCTCTTCAGAAGTGGAATTAGTATTAGAAATGTAAACAGAAATATGTGCTGCTGTTCAGCCAGGGCTAAGCTGTAATTTTGGTCTTCCGAGTGGAACAACTGTTGTGAATTGACCCAAGCAGACCAGGGGACTCGGAAGTGGTGTTCAGCAGGAATGTTTTATTGTAGATCAGAACACACTGCAGTGGTACTGTAGTCACCAAGTCCAGTGAAAAGAAGCTTGTGTTACAGTTTTAAAGGCCTTGAGTGGGCAGGCCTTGATGATATGACAATACAAAAGCCTTGAGGTGATACTCTTTAAGAAAACAGTGAAGTCCTCAGAGTCGACCACCAACTGTGAGTTGGTTCAAAGTTCCTGATAACCATTTGCTTTGATCCCCATTTGGTGGTGAAACCTGGGATATGTAAATGATTATTCAAAGAGAAATGTATGTTACAATAGATTCTAGAGTGACCTCAAAATATGTTTTCCTACACAACAGAGTCAAGGATGGATTAAATAACACAACTAGCTCATCTAAACTGATGCACAGTGGTAAATTCTCTATGATGCTAGCAAAAGGGCCAGCTGCAAAAATATCTGAGAATCTAAAATCAGTGTAGGTTTATGAGTAAACCTATCATAAACTTATTATCAGTTTATGAGGTGGGCAGGGGATTGGTAGGGGATAATTACAAAAACACATATCTGCTATCTCTATGTTACAAACAGGGAAACCAAATAATAACACAAGGTCAAGCGTATGTCCATATTTATGTGTAGGGCTGATAACAGACTGAGAGAGATTGACAGTAGTGATAAGTTGTAGCAATTCAACAGGTAAATTCTTCCAGAGAATCATCACAGTTTTGAGTCCAATATTCTTTACAGCACATCTATAATTCCAGACTATATTCACACAGTCTGATGTAGCACAAGGAAGAAGGAGAAAATAACTAACTAACTAAATGATGGTTGTGTTTATGGTGGATAGGTCATCACACTTCAATATATGACCTGTGCATGTGTGCACACAAGATAGTAGGATACCGGGTTTACCTAATTACTTACACCTTGCAGTATCTGGGAGGATTATTTATCACACATCATGCTGTGAGGTTCTTCAACCAACAGGCATTCTTGGCCACAATAATCATAAAAGTTTTCCCCAGAGCATGGTTTAATCCTTCTATAATCCTGCTATTGTGCCTCAAACTTAAAAGAAATTCAGAAATGTAAGTCTTCCATACCCCATACTCCTCTCTACACACCAGTCTTTCAGCTCATATATCTTGGGATCTTTCAAACACCTTTGTAATAACATTTATTTTTTAAAATCATTTTTAGTTCACGTTCTCAGACTATACACAACAGGTAAATTCATGCTGGTTGTAAGATTGGTGTAGGACTCTTCTCAGGGTTTCTATAATTCCCTTAAGATTCCTTCACAAGAGACCCTTAACATTATGATGCCTTCGACAAATCTGCTCCCTGTGAGACGAGACAGTTGCTGGTCTTGTTAAACTGATGCACAGGGGGGCCAGACTTGATGCTGTCTGCTAGTTTTCCCGATAACACGAAGCAAAGCTGGATGTGTGAGTGATTATTTGTGTTGCTGTATGTCTATACATTGATTCTGTCTGGACACTGTAGGTTGAGCAGTGACTCAAATACCAACAGGCTGTTAAAAATGTCAAACACCCCAAGACAGCAATCAAACAGTACACCTATGTCGGCTACACATGAACCCCTCCCTGTGTCTCAACACACACACACAAGGGACAAAATTGATCTGGATCTTGGCAGGAAGCTGGAAGAAATGTGAAAATAGCAAAAGTTAAATGAGTCAGTCTGCGAGGGATCTCAGTAGGCTCAGGATAGGATTAAAGATCAGAAGCTGCGGTCAAAACACCAACTTTAACAAGAAACAGAGGAGACAAAATTTTTGCCCCTTTATTACTTTAAATCAGTGTCTATTTTGATGAGTCATAAATCACCAGAAGAAAAGTAAAGATCAGTATATAAAGTTCCTTTAAATGGTCTGTCCATTCAGTGTGCACTTATACCAAAAGGAAATAAAATTCTGAAGTTTATCCAATCCGGAATCCATGTTCAATCCCGTGGGTGGCTCGCCATCTGTCCCTCTCATTCCATGACTCAGTGGTCTCCCATCAAACGACTGACATCCAGAGTAAAAACAGTAATAACAAAAAATCTGACCTGCACATAACAGAACAGTAAACTTAATTTTCTCACAATAAATTGTCACAATATTAAATTGCTTAATTAAATCCTTATTCTAGCACAAGGTCAATCGTTAACAAACATACGCATGGCATTAATCACGTACCGGGGGAAAATACATCATCAAAATATCAATTAATAAATCGAATCAAACACATAACACAAGACATTCTCACATTCTCACAAGTCTCTTCTGAAACAAAAGTTAATATGCTAATTTCTTCCATGTGTATGATGCAGTTGATGAAGTTAAGTAGTAAGTGTGTAGTAAACTTTTTTCTTCAATGCTGGTCATGTGATTATTAAGCAATCTCTTGTCCCCACTCTGATGACCCTCGATGTAGTTTACTTGTATCACAGAATCAACCTAATTGGTCGGTCAATGAGTTAGCAGTGCTACCCTTGACTGGGCAAAAGCCACTGCAATATTTTTCAAAATATTTTGGGGTATAAAATATATATTAATTCAATTATTAAACTTTGACTCTTAATTATATCTTAATTTAGTCATCGTCCACACCAGTAAGAGTTCATACACTCAAAATAAAAATAATTAAAAAAGTGTGACTTTACACACTATAACAGAGACAAAACTTTGCATAGTCTTAAGGGCATGGCATGCATATACAGTATAAACAATTAAAAAGAAGTAAACAAGAGGATGAGAACTGTGACCTCTGCTGACAGGAAGGTTATGGGCCATGGTTACATTGGTTCAGTGCATTCAAACAGCAGTGTTGAGCTTATTTAGCCAAACAAAACTGATCAGAAATGTACATTTATGGATTTCCCCCAGGTTCTCTGGTTTCCTCCCATCAAGCAGGCCATGCCAGGAGGTCAGCTGGAGAAGATAAACTTATGGATATGATTAAATCTTACATATGAACTTTTCCAGATCTACTGCAACCCTGACCAGGATAAAATGGTCACTAAATGTTTTAGTTAGTGAGTTTTTCCATAAAACATGTTTGCTGCTTCTTCCCATAACTTCAAGCTAATTTGCAAACAGTGGACATCTTGTAAGTTCATATAGTGATGTGAAAAACCATGTGATTATTAGTTCATCTGCAGACAGGGAAAATGAATGAAAACATACAGTATTTAGAAGTTAACTGATCAGCCATAATGTTTGCATCATCTGCCTAATACAGTGTAGTACACCTTCGGCTGCCAGCTCAGCTTTGACCCATCCAGACATGGACTCCACAAGACCTCTGAACGTGTGCTGTGGTATCTGGCACCAAGATGTTAGCAACAGGCCCTTTAAGTCCAGTAGGTTCAGAAAAACTGGGAACCTCTTGACAGATACAGGAAGGTTATTTGTCAAATAAAGGTGCTTCAAATGATAGGTGTTATCTTGTGGTCTCGGATGGGGAGTTGTTGCAGAATGAAAAGAACATTCACCAATTTTGAATAATTTGTTAAAGAATGGAATGAGTTGATGGATCATACTTGCTTGTCCCGTACATCCGAGAGATACTCAATTGGATAACTCCTGAACAATTTTTGCAGTGTGGCAGGGTGCATTATCCTGCTGAATGAGGCCACTAGCTTTGGGAATACTGATGCCATGCACAATGTGTAGGTAGGTGGTTCTTGCCAAAGTAACATCCCTGTCAATGCCAGGACCCAAGGTTTCCCAACAGATCATTACCCAGGCTTCTCCCCATAGTGCATCCTGGTGCCATCTCTTACTAGGGTAAGTGATACATATCAGTCCAGATGATGTACAAGATAATGTGATTCATCAGACCAGGCCACCAGTTCTGATGCTTACATACCTGTTGTAGTGCTTTTGCCAGTCTACAGGAATCAACATGAGCATTCTGTGTGTCCTCATACACAGCAAGCTGTAATGCACTCTGTGTTCTGACACCTTTCTATCATAAAACTTTTTGAATTCATTTCTTTTAACAGCAATTTGCACTAAAGTAGCTCTTCTATGGAAATGAGTATGGCCATCTAGCCATCACAATTTGGCCCTTGTCAATGTCAAACAGATCCTAATGCTTACCCATTTTTCCTGCTTCCAACACATCAACTTAGAGAACTGACTGTTCACTCGCGGCCTAACATATCCCAACATTTGACAGGATGTAACAAAATAATCCATGTTATTCACTTCATCTCTAAGTGGTTTTAATGTTACAGTTGATAAATATATCTTCAGTCTTCTCTAAAAACTTTGCCAGGCTACAATGAATCTGCTGTTCACTCACACTCACACACTCCACGTTGGTAAACCACAGTGAACATGACATAAAGTTGTGGCTGCAGTGCAATGCCAAATCTCATGAACTGTAAACTGGCATAAAGAGTATTAAATTTAAAGCAAAATCCAATGCCTCAAATGTCCACAGTGGATTATTCAGAGAGTGTGAGACAGAATTCATGCAGCTTTATGAAAGATTATTTAAGGGAATAGGATTAGAGTTTAGTCTGACAGTTTAGTGCTCATTATGTCAGGTCAGAGTGCAGACTATACTTCTGCTTGAACTGCCAGCTGGAGAACAAAATCACATAATGACATACAGTATAATTCTACTGAGCTCCAATTTCTGAAGCTTAACACTGCACCTCCTTCTTTCCCAGCATTTAACACACACAACAAAATGTAGCCTCTCTGATGGGGGCTGCTTTATTTGATTAAGAATCTCAAATTCTCAATTATTTATGTTTATTATTAATAAGATTAATGTTAATGGTGAAGGTAAGCAAGTTCAGTACAGGGTAGACTGTGTCCTGTCTCATGTCTTGTGCCCAGTGTGATGGGGTTTGCGACTGGATCCACTGTGAGGGAGCACATAGTGAAGATGAAGAAGAATGAATGAACGAATGAATGAATGATGAGAGTATCATTTTAATTTGCTCTTAGAAGTGGATTCTTTACAGATACACTGATAACATTTTACATGTCTTCATTTTGGAATTTCAGAGCTTGGAGCAAGACTTTTCATTGATACTGGGAGTCAGGAATCTGATGGCTATGCCATTCAAGCATTCAAGATTATTATTTGATTTGAATATATATTGATGAGAATATATAACTACACTGATTGTTTTTTATTCCAAGAACAGGTCAGCTGGTTGAACCACCAGTCTTGTTTATACACCTGTTAACATGTACGCATGTACACGAATACTGACTGCAACCTAATTGTTATGCTTTGTCAGTCACATATACCCTGTCAGTGTGATCAAGTCTTCTGTGCTGGAATTTGTTCACTAGCCATGCACGTGGCAGGCCACTGACGGCCACTGAAGAAAATTCTTCCTAGCAATAGCTGGGCTGGCACAGGGGGTAAGGTTGCTGCCTCCTTGTGCCAGGGTCTTTGGTTTGATTCTGAGCACAGGTTACTGCCAGTGTGGAGTTTCGCATGTTCTCCATAGGTTCATATGGATTTCCTCTGCACTCAAAAGCATGTAAATGGATTGGCTTGTGATGGACTGGTGTCCTGTCCTGTGTGTTTCCAACTCACTGAAACTCTGAGCAGAAGCTGTTAGTGGACATAAATGAAAGAATAAACAGGATGGCCAGTTATATCTACAAAGAGCATAATTTAGGTGTACTTTGTAAACAAGCAACCTGATGAATTGAAACGAGATGCTGGTCAAAAAGGCACCAAATGGTCACTGTTTACTATAATAATAGCTAGTCGAGATTTATTGTGCCCTTACCCTTATTTCAATGTTATCAGGACACGTGTTGTAAATAAAACAGTTTGGGTGAAAAAAAGTACTGGGCTGCGTGTTTTACTGAGAGAGCAACGCCCACATCCGCGTTGTTCAGTGACGTAACGCCAGTCTAAAACAGGAAGCGCTAATCTCAAGGGGTTATCTCCGCTCGTCCACAGGTATTTATGGTCAACTTTCAGTTTATAGCCTTGTTTGTTTGTGTGTGTGTGTGTGTGTGGTCTGTCTATTTAAATCTGCAGCGTCACACAGCTATATCCCCTGCATGTGTCTCAAATCCTCCGATGGGTGTTGTTATTGTCATGCTAAGCTATGAAGCTAGCCGCGGACACTGTGTCAGAATGCAGGTGATATGGATGATGACATGTCTCTGAACGCTCGCTGTATCTCTCCGATGTGTGTGTGAGTGTGAGTGTGAGTGTGAGTGTGTGTGTGTGTGTGTGTGTGTGTGTGTGTGTGAGTGTGAGTGTGTGAGTGTGTGTGAACATATCGATCATCACGGTTTATTATTCTTTATTAATTATTCAACGTTTTCCCTTTTAGTGTCCCAGGCGATCGGGCTAAAGACGTGGCTTGTGTACATTCGGCGAAACTAATCGCTCCAATCGCAGCGAGTCAGAAGATCTCCGCTGTTTTAACACAAGAATGCCTGCCGGTAAGCAGAGTACCGATTAATGGGATATTTTTATTTTTATTATTATTATTATTATTATTATTATTATTATTATTATTATTATTATTACAGTCAGTCAGAAATAAAGCATGGTCACTATCCCTCACACAACGAAGAACTGTTACTGGACACTAAACTTTATCTTTGTAGACTGCACTGTAGACCTCTGATGTGTAATAGTAACAGCCTAGCCCTGCTCTTGTGGTTTGAAACACACACACACACACACACACACACACACAGCCCCACCTCTTAAGCAAATGTGAAAGAAATGCCTAAAGTTTACTCCAAGTCACTATATATAATACAAGTCACTGATAGATCCAGACGTTTCAGAAAAATCCAGAATATCTGTATTTGCTCTGTATGACTTTTCTTTAAAACTGGGACCTTTTTTGATAAGACTCGCTTTTATAAATGTGAGGTAAGGTATTAATAACGATAATTAAAATGCGATAACATTTTACAGCAATTGTACATGTTTGGATGAAGCACAGTAACATGTTCATGGTCATCCTCACCGTTACTCTACATAGTGCTTTTTCCATTTGTCTCTGTGGTCCTATATAATATACTAATGTTATAAAAATTCTTATGTAACTGTTACTAACAGTCGATTGAGCTCACACGTTATATAATAAAAAGTATGTGCACACCCATATGTGGTTCTTCCTCATAACTATTACCACAAACTTGGAAGGACACCGTTGTCTAAAATGTCTCTGTATGCTGTAGCATTAAAATTTCCCTTCACTGAAACGAAGAGGCTTGAACATGTTCTAATGTCACAATGCCCCTGTGCACAAAGCCATCTGGAGTGGAAGAACTTGAGTGGCCTTCACAGATCCCTGACCTCAACCCCACTGAAAACCTTTGGGATGAACTGCACACCAGACCTCCTCACCTAACATCAGTGTCTGATCTCACTAATGCTGCTCCTCGAGACAGACTGAACACAAATCCCTACAGCCATGCTCTAAAAACTAGTGGAAAGCCTTTCCAGAACAGTGGAGCTTATTATAACTACACAATGAGGACTAAATCATTTTTAAAGGATATATGGGTGTGTTACTGAGGTGTCCACATACTTTTGACCATATAGTGTTTATAACGATGGACTTATAGGAGGAAAATATACTCACCCGCTCATAAATACTTGAATTGTCCATCATTCTTGTTAAAAGACTTTTGCTGTGTAGAACTATGTAGAAAAGTGTTTTTAATGATGTTTTCACCCAATGTTTATTTATTCTGATAATCTAATAATAAGTTAAGTACTGGGAAACAACAAGAAAAAATATGTATTGACAGATGAGGCTGAAGGATTGCATCTTTTTCTATGGTTTTCGAATGGTAGAAAAAACGTACCTCTTTTACAATTTACCAGCATAAAAAAAAATAGAATTAAAAATCTTAAAAATGAAATGTAGGTATAGATTTAGTCAAGGCTAAACATGTTACAAATCAGCGTCATTGTTATTCCTCTCAGCACAGACAGCCGCACTGTTGTAATGATAACCAGTGAACACCTGTAACATCTAGCACACTAACCCTGTAGTCGTTATAACGCTTTAATTTGAGTCTTTATCACCTCTTAGAGGAATGAAATCTTGATCCCCTGAGTATGTCTGTGAGAAATAAAGTCTTGACCTCCTGATGGAGCCATACACAGTATTTTCAATTCTAGGCTTTATTAAATAGAACTCAAATGCATTGCTTATTTAAGAAACAGTTTAACCAAAAGTATTTTTCTAAATATTCCTTTATTTATCTGTGTTATACCTCAGTGGTGTTTGGTTTTGAATTCAGATGATTTGAATGCATCAGATAATATTGAATAACCGTATTAGTTTCAATACGAGAGCCTCCTGATGGTCCAGCGGCAGGATCTCATTGCCGCGGCCCGGGTTCGATCCCTGGGCAGGGTGCTCACCCGGCCACTGAAGAGTTAACTCTCAGTGCCGGTCCCAAGGCCGGATTAAATAGGAGGGTTGCGTCAGGAAGGGCATCCGGTGTAAAACCTGTGCCAAATCCAAACATGCGGACCAAATGATCTGCTGTGGTGAACCCAAACAGGGAGCAGCCGAAAGAACAACATCAACTACTGTATTGGTTTCAATATGAGACTAAAATCCGGGTCCGGGTTTGGATCCGATTTCTCATGTGATCTGCTTCCATATTTCACCACAGATGTTGACTGACACAGCCCAGGTCTTGCACATGAACGTATATTATAGCATGGTGCATTTATACCTTCGGTCCTTTGCATTACTTAGCAACAGAAGCTTGCAGAGAGGCGGCTCGGTTACTAAGAGCGTGCTTTCTGTAGTACTTTTCCATCATTTTGCCTGATGCTGAGTGCCATCCTCAGTAACAACTCCATTACTGAATGGCTGTTTTTATATATACTACTGGACTAAATTGTCAAGTGAATGAGGTGCATTGATGGTGAAAAGCAGGTCTGCAGTGCGCTGGTGTAGCACTTAAACATGTGACATGTGAAGGTCAGAGCTTTAGATTTGACATGTTAGCACTGCTGGCACTTAACAGCATCTGCTTTTCACCTTGCAGCATCATGTTTTTGTAGCTATAGCTTGCACTTGGGAGGTTGAAGTGCTGCACAAACGGATGTAAGCCAAACATTTTCATTTCTGTCGGTCATCCAGTAGATGTTTTAGTGAAACAAATCAAGGCTGTGGATATTTGAGTAGCAATTGCTGACATTTCAACTCAAATTGGACTCATGGAATTTCTTCATATCTCCATATAAATCATGATAGGACAAGCTGTTATGGTAAAATTATCCACAATGTGGTGGTGTGATTCAGCCATACATGAAGCGGAGGGTTTTATTCCCCTTATACTGCAGTGATTTACCAAGGGATATACTTTTTAATGTATTATGATCATCATGTCATGGTTTTAATACATTTCTATTTAGGGGTTAATGTTATGGAACATCCGTAAGACAAGTTAGTTCCTGTTTTCACTTTTGAACAGTTGTTTGCTCACCATCTTCCTTTTTTTTTAGTTTAAGTTAAAAAGACAACAAAAGCACATCATGTCATATTACCTGAGTCCTCTGTGCCCATGGCAGAAAACTTACTGACTAGAAAGAGCTGTACTATACTATTAACCATAACCGTCTGTTATGGTTAGTGTTAAATAATGCGGATAAGCTGTTACTGTATATATCCTACTGTCATACCATACTGAAGATTAATCCTCCTCCTGGCAGATTTGATCATTCAGATTAGAAAATACAGTATTGATTTTAATTCCAGTTCATGCCCACTCATATCCTTCCTGAGCAGCATGTAGTGCCTGGTTCTGTGTATTTGCAGGTATGATACGTGGTCTACATATTTACATGGATGAGTGTGAACACTAGCAGTGTAACGAAGTCTTAGAGAAGGGAAGATTTACAGAAAATGGGGGAAAAAAAGAAAAATGTTTTCAGACTAGAAAGAATAAAGAGAATACAGCATGGGGTATCTTTTGTTTTGCCGGGTAATAAATGATAAAATCACTTCAAGTCATACTGGGAGAACTTAGAATTCACAACTGGACATGCTTCTTGCTCCAGCCAATCAGTGTACACCTGCAGACATGTGGATGGACAGCTCTCTATACAGAAACAAACCACTTTTAGCTGTTAGGACGTTTTGATCAACATTTTAATCGACGTTTTGATATGAGAGCAGTTGAGTATGTCCATAACCTTACAGTAATTTAGGGACTGATTGGATGTGTACACAAAAAAAACCTGATGTTTCTGCTATTAATGAATTGTAATGAATATTAATGAATATTTTTTGAATTTCATACATACTGTGTATTAATCTGCTTCAGTGTAACATGAGGTGCATATGTGTGCAAGCTGGAGGGAAAGAAATGGCCACATACCTTACAGACACAAGAGGGAACCTACAAATCATTGCTGTGTTCATCTTGTTCTCTCTCTCTCTCTCTCTCTCTCTCTCTCTCTCTCACTCTCTCTCTCTCCTCTTTTAAAAACACACACAGATACAGAGAGAGCACTTTGACATGTTAATGTCTTTGGTTGGAAAGCGGTTTTTAAGCCTTCTTGCTTTTGGAACTTGTGTGTGTGTGTGTGTGGGAAGCGAGCAAGTGAGCTACAGGGAGTTTGATCTCCAAGGTCTGTTCAGTGTGTGTTTGATCTACCCTCTGATTTGTGTTCCTGTCGGTCCTTCGTTTGCCCCTTTGGCATCACCTCATTCATATGCGTTATGGAAAACTCGCTCTAAAGATGGATTGTGAGCAAAAAAAAAAAAATAATAATAATAATAACATGAAAGCTTGGAGCTTTGTTTTTATAAATACATCACACACATATCTGCCTCCTTATTGCGCAATATCCTTGTGCTGGTGTTCTTCCTGAGTTAAAAATAGTCCTGTGTGTGGTTTTTAAATGCATAGATGAGTGCAGCAGTGTTTATATACCACGCCTCGTGAGAGTATTCAGCCACTTCTAATTAAAATAATACTTTATATATATTTAAACCTCTGTTTTCTCAAACTATCTGCTTGATAGATTTGCAGCTGGTTGTTTGGAGCTGGATGAAATTTTTTAAAAATGACCACAGAATCTGTATATAAGCAGAAGTGACTCGGTGGTTAAGACGCTGGGCTACTGATCAAAAGGTTATGAGTTCAAATCCCAGGACGACCAAGCTGCCCCTGCTGGGCCCTTTGAGCAAGGCCCCGAACCCACAATTGCTGGGTTGTATAAGTGAGATAAATGTAAATTGCTCTGCATAAGGGCATCTGCCAAGTTTTTTTTTTTTACTGCTAGTCCAGTGTTGCTTTGACTTTGAGATCATTGTCCAGCTAGAAGTTTAACTCCAGGCCTTCTAGCTTCAGATTCCTGGCAGACTGAAGCAGCTTTTTTTTAAAAATGTTACTGTCTTTCTCAGGCGCAGATTTTGTTAGGTTTATGCCACACATGCTGCTTTGAGTTGTGGCCAAAAGGCCATAAGGCTTCAAAGGTTCTCACAAAACATTTCACACGTCTTAGTTGAGTCATGCTTTCCGGCAATTCCAGATGGTTCTTCTTGAGCGATGGCTTCTTTCAGTTTTAGGCAGAATTGATATGTCGATATTGTGCACATTTATTACCACTGAACTTATTTATTACCATCCATTATTCTAAATGAAGTTCTTGTGGCTTTTCTATGTTTTTCATCACAAGTCTGTGTCTTGTGTGCTTTGTGTAGACCGTGTGATGTTTACACTGGGAGCGCTAACCTGAAAGAGCATTCATTTATTTTGTACCTTCTTTCGGAAGTGTTCATCAGTGACTTGTGTATTATGATGTTAAGTCTTAATTCTCATACTGTTTCTTCATGCTTATCGTGGAATCAGTTTTTAGGCAGTGTTGTTATCTCGTCACTCCTGGGTCCTGAGCTCAATCCTGAGTTCAGGTTTTACTGACCATTTCTCTCATTTTCCCATTTTTTCAGTGTTTTCCTCCACATTCTCTGGTTTTCCTTCAGTTTCCAGACTCCTCCTTAAAACCTAGTGATATGTGAACTGGCTGTTTCCAACTTGTGCCCAGTATTGCTGGGATATGCTCCGGATCCATCATGTTCTATCCCTGACTAGGAGAATGTGGTTAATGAAGAGGAACAGTTCGTGCATGAGTTTTGCATGTTTGTCCTTGTGTGTTTACAACAAGTTGGATGTTTTAGTGTCAGCTGGAAAATTTGCTGCGTTCATATTTGGCTGCTCCTGCAGAGAGAGAAACACCCCCCCCCTTTCTCTTTCCTTTTTTCCTCTCCAAAATATCTGGGCAAAAAAATGCCTCGTCATACCACCATGTTTTAAAAAATTTGACCTCAGCTCACACATAACATCTCATAAGCAATGTAGAGGAAAACAATAGAAACAAAGCTATTATAGAAAAATGTATTATTTTGAAAATGCTATGAGTTTGTGTTTTGGAAGTCTAAGTTCATTGGGATCATTCACATATGGTCCTCTCCAAAAGTATTGGAAAGGCAAGGCTACTTCTAATACTGTGCCGTGAAGTTGATGTGTTTTTGGTTGTAAAATCAAAGCATGAATATGAGGAGAATAGAGCAGGAATTGAGCTTTTATTTTCATTCTATTTATTCTATAACACATCCTTTGTGTTAAAAAAAGTGTTTGTTTGTGTTTGAAAGACGTTGAGGTTCTCTTTGGGAGTGACAAGGTTGGACAGGATTAGGAACGAGTACATCAGAGGGACAGCACATTTTGGACGTTTGGGGGACAAAGTTAGGGAGGCCAGATTAAGATGGTTTGATTTTAATGTTTTTAACAGCTCGTAAAGCTCTTAACCTTTGGACTGACCTGGGTTTTGCAAATAAATACTACATTTGTTGTCAACAATGATAAACTAACATGAACATGAAGCCCAGAGGGCTGTCTATGGGAGAAAAGCGTCCTTGCATAAGCATTGGGCATAGCCAATACAACAACTTGTAATGTACTGAAAAAGAAAGAAACAGCTGGTGTACTAACAACCAGACGCCAAACAAGTCGACCAAGGAAAACAACAGCATTTGTTGACTGTAACATTATGAGACTTGTGAAGATAAATGCTAAAACAACTCTCAGTGAAATCACCAACATCCTCCCGGTGTAGTGAAGGTGTCTAAATCCACTGTTTGAAGAAGAGTTTGAGAGGAAATGCAAGATGCTACCCTGTCATCAGCAGTAAGAATCAGAAGACTGGATTCACAAAGAAATACAGAAATGAGCAGCAAACCAAGATTGCCCTCTAGCAAACTGATAAAAGGCAAGTGGAGAAAGAAAGGATCTGCTCATGAGCCACAGTGTACAGAGGAGGTAACATCATGACTTGAGCTTGCAAGGCTGCTTCTCTTATAGGATCACTAAACTTTATTGTTGATGTAACTTGTGAATGAATTCAGAAGAATCTACAGAAACATGGGTTTACAGAAAAAGCTGTGATAAAAACCAAATGCAAGAAAAGAAACTGCAACAGTTTGGTGATGCCAGTAGGTCACTGGGTTGATGCAGGGTGCAGCAAGGGATATGCAACCAACTCTCACTCACAGACACTCAGACACACACAGAGACTTGAGGTTATAGGGTTATTATTAGCTGCAAGACAAGAGACCTACACTGGAAACAGTAATGGAATTTATAATAACATTAGTGTTACTAATATTTGCCAGATTGTCTGTGTGTGTGTGTAAGGGCTAGACTAGCTCCAACATATAACCTCTGTTTAGAGAGGGAGATGGGAAAAGAGGAGTAGAAAGGGAGGGAGGCAGGGAGGGAGGCAGGGACAGCATGTACAGAAGACCTGCAAGGTCAGAGAGACAGCAGGATAGAGCCATTTGTGAAGGTAGTAGACTGAGAGATAAAGAGACCACTGAACAGCTATGGACGCCGAGAGCCATTATCCTGGTAAGAGTATGCTGTGTGTGTGTGTGTGTGTGTGTGTGTGTGTGAGAGAGAGAGAGAGAGAGAGAGAGAGAGAGAGTGTGTGTGTGTGAGGGAGAGCGAGAGAGGGAGAGTGAGTGCGAGAAGGGGGGAGAGAGAAAGAGGAAGGAAGATGGAGACAGACTTGGGTTATTATTGTAGTTATTTAGTAGTTATTGGAGGGCTAAGAGAATTATAGATAAGATAATCTGCACATGGCAAGAAAAAGGAAATGAATCTCTCCCTCCTATTGTGGAAGACTAACATGAGAGGGAAGTGGAGAGAAAGAATGGCTTCTCTCTGGTCACTCTTGTTAGTGATATAAAATGTATACTATAGTGTAACTTACAAAGCTGATTATTTAGTTGAGTAACACGTCATCGTTCACAGGCTGCGGGTGTGACTGGCCAGTTCCTGTCAGTCTCAGAGTGGGGGCATGTGACTTGCTAGGTGTGCACTTGATCTTGTTGTGCTTCATAAGCAGCAAGCTGCTGATGCACAGGTTTTACCTCTGGACACATGTGTAGTCACTCAAGCTAGAAACAAATACAAACACATTACAAACCATTTTATGAAGAAAGCTTGCCAGCTTCAGACTACTGGTGTGCATCAGGGTCAGCTTGAAGGCTAGCCCAGAATATTCAGACATGGCAAAAATTAGACTCTCTTCTCTTCTCTTCTCTTCTCTTCTCTTCTCTTCTCTTCTCTTCTCTTCTCTTCTCTTCTCTTCTCTTCTCTTCTCTTCTCTTCTCTTCTCTTCTCCTTCATTTTCTCTTCTCTTCTCTTCTCCTTCATTTTCTCTTCTCTTCTCTTCTCCTTCATCTTCTCTTCTCTTCTCTTCTCTTCTCTTCTCTTCTCTTCTCTTCTCTTCTCTTCTCCTTCATCTTCTCTTCTCTTTCATTTTCTCTTCTTCTCTTCTCTTCTCTTCTCCTTCATTTTCTCTTCTTCTCTTCTATTCTCTTCTCTTCTCTTCTCCTTCATCTTCTCTTCTTCTCTTCTCTTGTCTTCTCCTTCATCTTCTCTTCTTCTCTTCTCTTGTCTTCTCCTTCATCTTCTCTTCTTCTCTTCTCTTCTCTTCTCCTTCATTTTCTCTTCTTCTCTTCTCTTCTCTTCTCCTTCATTTTCTCTTCTTCTCTTCTCTTCTCTTCTCCTTCATTTTCTCTTCTTCTCTTCTCTTCTCTTCTCCTTCATTTTCTCTTCTCTTCTCTTCTCTTCTCTTCTCTTCTCTTCTCTTCTCTTCTCTTCTCTTCTCTTCTCTTCTCTTCTCTTCTCTTCTCCTTCAATCTCTTCTCTTCTCCTTCATTTTCTCTTCTCTTCTCTTCTCCTTCATCTTCTCTTCTCCTTCATCTTCTCTTCTCCTTCATCTTCTCTTCTCTTCTCTTCTCCTTCATCTTCTCTTCTCCTTCATCTTCTCTTCTCTTCTCTTCTCTTCTCTTCTCCTTCATCTTCTCTTCTCTTCTCTTCTCTTCTCCTTCATTTTCTCTTCTCTTCTCTTCTCCTTCATTTTCTCTTCTCTTCTCTTCTCCTTCATTTTCTCTTCTCTTCTCTTCTCCTTCTCTTCTCTTCTCTTCTCTTCTCTTTTCTTCTCTTCTCTTCTCTTCTCTTCTCTTCTCTTCTGCTTCATTTTCTCTTGCTCTCTTCTGTTCTCCTTCATTTTCTCTTCTTCTCTTCTCCTTCATTTTCTCTTCTTCTCTTCTCCTTCATTTTCTCTTCTTCTCTTCTCCTTCATTTTCTCTTCTCTTCTCTTCTCTTCTCTTCTCCTTCATTTTCTCTTCTCTTCTCTTCTCTTCTCTTCTCTTCTCCTTTCTTTTCTTCTCCTTCATTTTCTCTTCTCTTCTCTTGTCTTCTCTTCTCCTTCATTTTCTCTTCTCTTCTCCTTCATTTTCTCTTCTCTTCTCTTCTCTTCTCTTCTCCTTCATTTTCTCTTCTTCTCTTCTCTTCTCCTTCATTTTCTCTTCTCTTCTCTTCTCTTCTCTTTTCTTCTCTTCTCTTCTCCTTCATTTTCTCTTCTTCTCTTCTCTTCTCTTCTCCTTCATTTTCTCTTCTCCTTCATTTTCTCTTCTCTTCTCTTCTCTTCTCTTCTCCTTCATTTTCTCTTCTCTTCTCTTCTCCTTCATTTTCCCTTCTCTTCTCTTCTCTTCTCTTCTCTTCTCTTCTCTTCTCTTCTCTTCTCTTCTCTTCTCTTCTCTTCTCTTCTCCTTCATTTTCTCTTCTCTTCTCCTTCATCTTCTCTTCTCTTCTCTTCTCTTCTCTTCTCTTCTCTTCTCTTCTCTTCTCTTCTCTTCTCTTCTCCTTCATTTTCTCTTCTCTTCTCTTGTCTTCTCTTGTCTTCTCTTCTCCTTCATTTTCTCTTCTTCTCTTGTCTTCTCTTGTCTTCTCTTCTCTTCTCTTCTCCTTCATTTCCTCTTCTCTTGTCTTCTCTTGTCTTCTCTTGTCTTCTCTTGTCTTCTCTTCTCTTCTCTTCTCCTTCATTTCCTCTTCTCTTGTCTTCTCTTGTCTTCTCTTGTCTTCTCTTGTCTTCTCTTCTCCCCTCCCATTTTCCCTCTTTCCTTTCCTTCCCCCTTTTCCCTTCCCTTCCTATACTATTTGTGATTTGGACTCTCATCACTTGGTGGTGCTCACTGATGCTGGGGATGGCCCCTTGTGGACTATCTGGAGATGTATGGGTCTGCTGAATAGAATCATTTGAGAGTCTGTCTCTGAACTGCTGTTGCCTCAGTTAGATTTCAGCAGGAAAGAAATTAGTGCTAAGTCAATAATGAGCTCAGAAACTGTGCTGACTTATTAGTTCCTCATGAGCTCTTGGTTGCACAATTCTTCGTGACTATAAACTGTTGAAGAAAGGACATTATCAGCATTTACATTATTTACTCTCCAGTGTCACTCAGATGAGGCTGGTTTTCCTTTTTGAGTTCCTGATTCCTCACAAGGTTTCTTCCTCATTTCGCCTCAGGAAGTGTTTCTTGCCGCTGCTGCCTGCTCATTAGGAATAAATCTACATTTCATTTTAAACTCCGTAATTTTATTATGGATTTTTATATTTCTATAAAGCTGCTTTGAGACAATGTCCATTGTTAACAGTGTCCGCTATATAAAATTGAATTGAATTTGCAGTATTTGTTATACATTAAACTTGTCACAGGAAAAAAAATATCATTGACATGAATGAACATGAATCAGAGATACACTGTTTGTTTTGTTTTTTGTCAGTGGTTTGCTCCAGTAGTCGGACATAAACTCTGCCTTACTGAACTCTATAATAAAAAACACATTTCTACCATATTTCTATAAAACATTAGAAGTTCCTTTATTTATAGAGCTGCTGCTGAGTTTAGGGTTAAAGCTCATACAGAGTGTATGTCATATCACAGGGCATTGTGTCTATGCTGGGCTCTTCAATACATAATCATTTAATTAGAATTCATATATTAATTTCTGTCTTCATTAAAGGTTTTTCACTATTGTAAATGATTGTTTTCCTGAAAATCCTACAGCCTTTATGATAAAAATGTTGCTTAAGGAACCACATGGCTTTTGCTAAAAATAAGTTGCTTGCTTTGGGACAGACAGTGTTGTTTTGAAGCACATTAATCTTGCTTACTCACTAATAAACTCTACTCAGATACAGGAGGCAAAGCTGAATAAACTTATCAGGGGCTCTTCTTCTTCTTTGTCGTCTTCTTGTCGTTGTCTTCGTCGTCTTCTTCATCATCGCTGTCTTCGTCATCTTTGTCTTCTTCTTCGTCATGTTCTTCTTTGTCGTCTTCTGCTTCACTGTCTTCGTCGTCTTCTTTGTCGTCGTCTTCTTCTTCATCTTCTTTGTCTTCTTCTTTGTTGTCTTCTCTTCTTCTTCTTTGTCATCTTCGTCTTCTTTGTCTTCTTCGTTGTCTTTGTCTTCATCTTCTTCGTCTTCTTCTTCTTTGTCGTTGTCTTTGTTGTCTTCTTCGTCTTCTCCTTCTTTGTCGTTTTCTTTGTCTTCTTCGTTGTCTTTGTCTTCATCTTCTTCGTCTTCTTCTTCTTTGTCGTTGTCTTCGTCTTCTCCTTCTTTGTTGTCTTCTTTGTCGTTGTCTTTGTCGTCTTTGTCGTCTCCATCTTCTTCTTCTTCTTTGTTGTCTTCTTTGTCGCTGCATTCGTCGTCCACGTCATTGTCTTCTTTGTCTTCTTCGCCATCGTTGCCGTCAAACCCTGTCTTCTTCTTCGTCGTCTTCTTTGTTGTCTTCTTCTTCGTCGTCATCTTCTTCATTGTCTTCTTCTTCTTCTTCTTCTTCTTCTCCTTCTTCTTCTTCTCCTTCTCACTAGGGTGCCTACAGCATGCCATAG
Organism: Hemibagrus wyckioides; assembly: GCF_019097595.1. Lineage (NCBI taxonomy): Eukaryota > Metazoa > Chordata > Actinopteri > Siluriformes > Bagridae > Hemibagrus > Hemibagrus wyckioides. Next base: position 9,265,317 of record NC_080729.1, on the reverse strand, counting down.
AAACGTCTGGAGAAACCTTTGTGAAATTTGGCACATTTGGCATTGTGGAAAGTTAAGGGACATACTGAATAGATTTGGGTCAAGAGCTGCCAGTGTTCTAGCACCACAGCTGGGTCAAATTTGGGCCTAAGTGGGTGAATTATGGACATAAATGTGAGCCATGTCTCCAAAATTAAAAACTAGATTCCCTGGGATGAGACGAGTATAATGCACGCACTCGCATCAATTTCCTCCATCTTGGGTTTTCTGTCGTCTTGGTTTTTTTTTTGTCAAAAACTTTTTTCTCTAGTCCTCATATTTTTTCCAGTTGTCACCAAATTTGGCACGTTTGTTGCCAAAAGTTGGCAAAACTATTTTGAATACTCTAAATGGTTTGCCCCTTAATGGACAATGACTATAAAATTTGGTAGGAATCTTTAGGACTGACCTAAAGCTATGCAACAAGTTTCTTGTTAGCGCAACCTAAGTTTCAATAACTCATAATGATCAAAAAGGCTTACTTAAAAACAAAATAATAATAAAAACCATCCAAATTTTGTCCCAATCTTCACCAGCTTTATCTCGTATCTTATTATTATATATTTCATTTAATTATGGCCCGAGCACCGAAGGAGCAAGGCCAGAGGCCTTGCACCGTAGGTGCGGAAGCCCTCTTGTTTTCGTTGGAATTTATGTTTTATTTTTTATTTTATTTTTTTTCAACCTTTCGGGGCATTTTGGACCCCTTAACATGCTCAAAAACTCTTGAAAATCAGCAGACAGGTTGGAATCTGCGGCCATTAGGACGTCACCGTGGCTCGGCCCTGGGCGTGGCACACACCCGTTACAGCGCCCCCTGGAAAATCTTGCTGCCTAGCTAAAACCCAGGCTAAAATGAGGTGAAGACATTGATACAACCGCCACCAAGCCCAGGCTAAAATGATCTCAAGATATTGATAATGCAAAATTGCGAAGGGATTTTTGATATCTCAAACGGTTCAGCTGTGAGAAGCCCTTAAACTTATGGCGAATAAAACGAAACAGGAAGTGGCTTATAACTTCTGTGTACGTTAAGTGATCTACATGAAACCTTAGGATTATGTTAAGCATTGAAAGCAGATCACACTGATATGACAACTGTGAGTCTCGGTCATAGCGCCACCAACTGTCAGCAGGAAGTGTGTCACTTTTTGAAATCTCTAATATTTTCTCCCTTACTTTCACCTGATTTGGTTCAAAATCAGTCAGAATAATGACAAGACATGGCTGATGTGAAACTGTGAAGGAATTTTTGATACCTTGAATCGTGTTACTATGGTGACGATTTACATGAGAACATAATAGAAGAAAATGAATCTTCTCATATCTTACGAGTGGAAAGGCCTAATGTTCCAAAATATTTCCCATAGAGAGTGTACATGTTTCTGAGAGAGGCCAGTGTGGCTGGTCACCGGGCGTGGCACAGGGCTGTCACAGCGCCCCCTGGAACTTTGTCAGAAATATAGCTGCACAGCTCATATTCACTTGGACGTATATGCATGAGAGCCGGTATACATTTAGATCTCATTGAGCTAAATGACATTCATCCACCTGTCATGGGATCTGCTTAACAGGAAGTCAGTTATTTTGGGATGTTTGAAAAACGCACCCAATGGAATTTGATATTCTCCTCCTAGGGGATTTGTATGATTTTGACCAAACAGGGTCCAATATGATCTGAAGACATTGAGGATCTAAAGTTGATGAGGGATTTCAGACGGTTCAGCCGTGAGGAGCCCTTAAACTTCCCTTAAAAGCCCTTAAAAGGAAACAGGAAGTGGCTAATAACTTCAGTGTATATTGTGTGATGTACATCAAACCTCAATTTTATGTTAAGAGAAGAAAGCTGATCACACGGACATGACTACTGTCAGTGTCAGTCATAGCGCCACCAACTGGCAACAGGAAGTGTGTCACTTTTAGAAATCTCTAATGTTTTCCCTTACTTTCATCTGATTTGGTTGCAAATCAGTCAGAATAATGTCAGGACATGGCTGATTTGAAACTGTGAAGGAATTTGTGATATTTTGAATGATGTTGCTATTGTGAGGACATAATAGAAAAATATTAATGTTCTTATATCTCAACAGCGGAAAGCCCTAATGTTTTCAAAAATTTTAAATAGAATGAACAACTGGTTGTGAGTGATTCTGCTTAGTTTCATGATTTTGTGATGCTCAAACGGCTCACAACAAATTTTTACATTTATCAGTACATTGACTAGTCCATTTTCACCTGACTCCTGCAGTACTAGACTATGTCTACTAGAGGCTCTTATCCCGTTATTTTAATTTTTTTTACAGTATTGCTCCATTTTCACAATTCATATATACAGAGTCAACCAAAAAATGTATATACACTTCAGGAAAAGAAAAATAGTATGATGTAAATAATATTAATAATATTATGATAATATCATCATATAAATCAATCTATAACGTATAGCAATAAATTTAGTAATACAATATTTATACAAATTTTTGTATAAAAAAAATTTAATTAAATTAAATTAAATTAAATTAAATCCTGAAATGTGTATACATTGCATACAAATGTATACATGTGTATACATTTTTCTGAGTGACTCTCTCTCTCTCTCTCTCTCTCCATATATATATATATATATATATATATATATATATATATATATATATATATATATATATATATATATATATATATATATATATATATATATATATATATATATATATATATATATATAATGTAAACTGATATAGTAATATAGTTTAGAGGGAGAGTCATTGTCCCTTTGGACATCACTGGACATATATGATATATTTCATTATTTCATTTCATATGATATATTTCATTTCACCCAAACTGTCCCTTTTGTCCTTATATAGTTTAGAAGGAAAGTCAGTTTTTGTTTTGCCATCAGTGGACTTTGCTGTGATCACTTTCAGTACACCTGAATTGTCACTCTAGTCCTTTTGGTATTTCCCCTTTTAATGCATGTACCCACTGTGCTCACTGTGTCTGGTGTGCCTGGGCGGCGATGGCACCATGTAGTGATGGCCCATAGTGCAAGGGCCCGTCATTGCTGCTTGCAGCTATATTTTTATATTTGTATTTTTTAAGAAACATGAAAGAATACATTAAATATAAGGGTGTTACGAATGGAAAAGTCCATTCTCTTTCAGCCCATATCTGGTTTAGGTTTTGATATGAATATTTTGAGCACTAAACAGATAGAAATACAGATAAAGGCATTGTGTTACACTATAAATAAGCAACTGAACTGTTTTAGACTAATACAAGTGCTTTATTTATCTTACATGTTAACATGGTTTTGTGTAGCTAAGTCCAGAAAAACTGTTTCATTATCATTTACACCGTAGCCTTTGTAGCATTGTAATGATCATTATTATTATTGAGCTTATGATGATGAATGAGTTTTATTTGTTTTTGCTTTTCTTGTTTGAAAAACAAAACGACTAAATACAAAAAAAGGACACAAATTTTAGAGAAGACTAAAATTTGGGTTCTTTAGTAATGAAATACATGTAGAGTGGTTTTACTATGGGAATTTTTTGTCCCATAGTTTTCTATGGTATCAGTTTTCGCACACACACACACGCACACACATGCGTGCGTCAGGAAACGGTCAGGAAAACCGTTTCTGCATGACTGCTTTGACCTCACAGGGCCTGATGGATGAAGCAGTGGTGGCATTGGTCAGTGGGACTGTCAATCACAGTGGAAGGTGGGAATAAGGAGGTGTGGCATATGTGTACAAATGTGTTCCAGGTGCACAGGTGTGTGTCAGTCTGGTCAGTACAGAGTTTGAGCTTGTAGGATAAGCGTTCAAAGACATTTGCTGTGTCGTTCGCGGGAGAGGTCAGAGGTCATCATGAGGAGGTACAGGCAGGTGCCGCGTTCGGATGCAGATGGAACCTTCAGATACAGAAGTACTAGGGACAGGACCACCTTCTTCTCCACACTGGGTACTCCGTGTGTGTGTGTGTGTGTGTGTGTGTAATTGCTGCCTAAAAGTGTGTGATGTTTAATTGTTGATTCAAATTCTTGGATTTCTCCTAGACAAAACTGTTTATAGTCAGAATACACAGATGTAGACTTGGGCTGTGTGTGTGTGTGTGTGTGTATTGAGGTAATCCTGCATAAATAGGATAAAAGCATATCTCTGTATGAATAGTACTATAAATAATGCAATGCACATTCTCTCTCTCTCTCTCTCTCTCTCTCTCTCTCTCTCAATCTCCTTCTCTCTTTCAACCTCTCAATGAGGGTATCATATGCTTGATAATGATCAACCTTATTTCCACTTCTCATCTTACAATACCACACACACACACACACACACACAAACACACACAGCCCATGTGGAAATGCTGAAATGGGATTTTGTGTGGCTATTGCAGTTACATTAACATATGCCTCAATTGACCTGCGCTATTAATACAATGTCATCTGCTCATGTGTATCATAAAAAAAAGGCCGTAAATCCGCTTTCACACAAAGTTAGTGCAGGTGGCATGTGACTAGAGGGTCTGCGATATTTGAAATATTTAGATTATTGTCAAATCCTGGTTCAAGTTCATGAATCCCTGGATTCAGGTATTTGCATGTTGTAGCTTTGTGCCATGTCAGAGTTTCACATTCCAACAGTGTAATAGTCTCAGCGATGGAAACGAAATTGTTCATGTCATCTTAGTGTAGAAGTGAAGCTGCTCTGGCACGCTGTTCCCAATCACCTCTCCCTACACCTCAGCAAGTGAACTAGAGACTGCACCACAGACCATTGTTTATGCATATGTCATTCAAATGGTCTCTTCCTGGTGCTTCCTGGCCAGACTGACTAATGGAAAAAAGCAAGACTCTGGAAGTCTGGTCTGTGAGATTAAAACTGTCATACCAAATGGTGTGTGTGTGTGATGCATCATTTGTGTGTGTTTAGTGAGGGAGAGAGATGTGTTAAATATGAGAGGAGCCTGGTGGCTAGTTGGATACTCTCAGATTTCTTCTTTTCTCTTAATTATTAATTAATCATTCAACACACACACACACACACACACACAAACCTGACGAACTCTTATCAATCTTGTCACTAGTGCTAGTTATTTGTCCAAATAAGCAGTCATAATTTTTATTCATGTATGTGATTGTTATTTAGTTTCAGTATCAGTCTTCTGACAATTTAAAAGCTTGTTACTGATGAAACTCGGTCTTTCAGTCCCAGATAATCCCACACATATGCCGAGACCTTGCGAGAAGTCCCAAAGTGGCACAGTATTTGCTATAAATACCACAGTCTTACAGCCATCTTTCCATGTTGCCATGTTCTGAAGAATCGACACACTGTAGGATTAAACAGAAGAGCGGTCAGAGATGAAGGGGCAGTCTGAAAACTACCATAAACCACATACCGGGCATAACAGTGAACGTTTTACAGGCTCACCTTCATGGTGCACTGCTAGGTTAATGGGTTTTACAAAAATCAGTTGATATTTTTTTCCTGGGTTCAACTCTTTGGTCAACTCTGAGTCATCTGACCATGCATGCATGCACAGTACACTTTTTTATTTTTTAGAGCAAACAGTTCTCCAAATCTTTTTACTAAGTGATTGTGAGCAAAAAGAGTTTTCAGAGACATCTATTTCAGTTCAGTATCTAGCTGAGGGTCATGAAAAGGGGACTTAATGCGGGTGTTTTAATGCTAACGCTAGTGAAATGTTTATAAACCCCCCAGAGTGATGCCATCTACAATGCTGTAACATGCTGTTTTATAGTGTTTTGGGAATTGGGCAATGCACTGGTTCCAGTCAAGTCGAGCACTTTTTCCACAAGAAAGGCACATTGTCTTCTATTTTTAATTAATTAATTGATTTATTGATTTAATTGGCATTCCGGATCCAGTTGTGGGTCAAGCGCAAGCTTCTCCTGTGGCTGCCGTTAACATGTCTAAGATTTTAAACAGGAGCTGGTACAACACACAGCGATCTGACTTATTCTGGTTTGCAGGCGTAACAATGTCAGCCATGGGTTTTGTGACAAGATGGCTAGAATCAATCTGAATCGAGCTTCCCACTGATTAACTTGTGTGGCTTTGTTCAGCATTAAGGACTTCTCAGTGAGAATAAGAACTTCACTGTGTAGTGTGTCCCAAATGGCTTGCTTCTTGGTGAGGGCCCATATGAGCCAGAAGTATCCTAATCCTTCTGGACACCAGAGTGGAAAAAGTCACTTGCATAAATCTCACAAATACCATGGCACTACAGAAAGTGTAACAAAGACAGCTGACAGCTTGAGAGACCACGGGGTTAATCTTAGGAGAATAAACGTCATGCATCAGTGACAACTTTGTTGGGGTTGTATAGTAATGAGGCTCTGAACCTCAAGATAGTTGGGGATCAGTGATACTGTCTTCAAGGCTCACTGATCTGATGTAGTTGCTGTCCACATTTGTAAAGCATCCCGTCATGCAAGTCACTTACAATTGTGAATCTGAATATGCAGTCAGGGCAGAAGATGGAGACAGATAGGACCTAATTCTGATCCTGATTCTCCACCTTGCTTGCTTTTCTTTGTGAAGCTCTTTAGGCAACATTTCCAATAGACACTTGTATTTGTGAATAAGCAATTTCTTAGTGTTTAAGGGACCCTTAGTGTTTGCATTTTGTTGTGAGAGCAGATTTGTGTACAAGGTTCCCTGCATATCTGAGCACATTGCCTGTAACTGACTTTTTCCATCTCAGTCAAAAGTTATATACAAAAAAGCTGGTCTCTCTCTCTCTCTCTCTCTCTCTCTCTCTCTCTCTTTCTCTTACACACACACACACACTCTTACACTTAAAAAAAAAAAAAAAAGTATGCTTGCCATTACTGATGAATATAATTCTTCTTCTCTCTTCGCTGTATCCTCTCTCCTCTCTTCCTTCATTAATTGGTTAACAGATTAGCATTTTATTCAAGAAAACAATCCAATCCAATTAAAGCAGTATATAAGGTATCTTAAAATAGTTATACACATTCACCTGAGTTTTTTTTTTCTATACAAACTAAAGCGTATATCTGTATCGGTACAGTACATGTGCTGAGCTTGCTTTGAGGTGCAGGTAATCCAGACTGGTATGAAGTTCAGGGTCTGAATAATACGTCATGGTTGTCACATGGCTTCATGTACACTGAAAGCTGTCTCTTGCTACAGGTGTGTGTGGATGTTGTGGGCGGTGTCGTCCCCGATACAAGCGCCTGGTGGATAACATTTTCCCGGAGGACCCTAAGGTACACACATACATGCACACACACATACACACACAGAGTTCAAAATCATATATAACAATTATTTATGCCTCAAAAAATCATATATAACAATTATTTATGCCTCAAAAAAATCATATATAACAATTATTTATGCCTCTAAAAGTATTTAACTTTATGTAGGTTTATGAGATGAGCTCTCATCATCATATTAAAATTCAGAGTGTTTTTTAAGGCGAGTCATTTCCCAACAGTTAATACACCAGGACTGAAAGATATGTCCCCTCCTTTACTGCCTAAATAATCCACAGGACTTCTCATGTCCTGTAAATTATGTGGGACTCTTGGATTATATATTATATGGAAAAATCACCAGTAAATACGAGGGCTGAAGTTAGGAAGAGAAGCTCATTCTGTGATGAGGATTTTGTACAAACTACTTTGTACATAGTTCTGGCAGTAAGTATAAGTATCTAACTATATAAAATGTTGGTAACAAACATTCTAGTACCAAAAGTTCTGATAATAAAATTAGTGACAATTCTTTTGTGGATTAAAGGAGACCATTTGTATTGCTTTGTGATGTTACTGAAACCATTGTTTATGAAGTGGCAGGCTTACTTTTCTTTGCATTTTTGGTGCAGGATGAATTCACAGAGAAATAAATAACTCAGAATAAAATAACACTCAGCTGATCCAAAGCCATCTGTCCACGACTGATTAGGATGACTTTATAATGGCTGCTGTGAAGCAGATGGGAGAGATTGAACTGCCAATTGTTCAGTTATAATTAGAAGAGTTACAGTTTTGAAATTCGGTAAGAAATGAAGCAATTGTCTATTCTTTTATGCTGTTTCAGCGGCTGGTCCTGTCGTGCAAACCTACATTCCGGCTAAAGTCAAGCTAGCTGTAGGCCGTATAGATTTTGCTTATAGCTCACTTACTCTAGTTAGATAAAACCTAAACAAAGTCAGTGGCACCAGATGTCTTTAGATCTTTAGAATTAGATCAATGATCCAAAATTACAAGACAAACACAGATGTTTGTTTTGTTTTGGCCTTAAACAAATTGTGGCACAGGCCCGAGATGAAATATATGATGATTAACTGTCTTTTGACTTTATGCCATTATTAAAATATGGGCATAATGTAGTCTAATAACACACGTGTATCTTATTAACAGCAGCCAATTATTATTAATTGAGAGAAATGTGGCATTGTTGGGAAACTCAGTGGATTTCCCTGAATTCTGGAAAAGTCTGGTTTTGACCAAAATGTAATATTGGGGTCAGTAATATTTGACATTTATCCTTTATGCTTTATAAACCAGCCACTGAGGGGTTGAATCTCAGTGCCAGTCCCAAGCCTGGATAAATGTGGGGTTAAAAAAATAAAATAAAATGAATAATAATAATAATTAAAAAATGCATCAGGAAGGTCATCCAGCAGCAAACCTGTGCCGAAACCTGTGCCAAAAAAGAGGAAGCAACCAAAGGGCATCATCAACAACTTTAAGAAAGCATGAAGTATATTTTAGCAAAACAGGAAATAATTTGATTAGCTTCGTTATTACTTTCAGCTCACAAAGATCACGTTCGGAAAGGAGACAGTTTATTAAACATGGAGCTGAATGCAGTCTCTCTGTCTAAAAGCTCACTGTGCTTTTGTCAAGCAGTGAGTGTCATCATCTGACAGTTCTTATGGAGTAGCTGCATAGATCTGACCATGAGCCCAGTCAGTTCAGTTTGTAATCAGGTCCTGATGTCCGACGCACATGAAAAGAGCACTCATGGATTCTGTTCAGATGATGTCAGAGTACGCTTTAAGAGATTAGGAAATTATATAATAATTGTCAAAGGTGTGTATTGGAGGATTTAGGTTTTTCCATTGAATTTAACTTCATTAAAAATGTTTTTCCTCAATATTTCCAGTCCAAGTTTTCATTACCGCAGATTTACAGACACACACACACACAGGCAGACACATGCACACACAACCACTTCCTTTCACTTGAGCACACCTTTTACAGTATGAATGATATGGGACATGCTGCTTACACTACGCTAATGCGCACTTTCACACCTTCACCCGATTGCTCATGGGAGTGACATGTAGAGTTGGTCAGAGGTTCATTAATTAAATTAGCAGCTGCAGAGCTGTGGGATGGAAGTGCTCTGGGGTGATGTGGGTAAACGCTGCTCTAGCTGATTTACACCAACAGGCCTGGTAGCTACTGCTACAGTGAGAATGACTCATCTCCTTAGTGGACATCCCACAGCTTAAAGGCATGCTTTAGCCAAAGAAAACAAAGCACATATTGATGCATCTTTTTTTAACCTGGGGAGTAGCCTTTACCAAAAATAAAAACTTGCTGTGGTTTCTAGAATAAGATTTCCCTAGTTAGAAAATGGAGATCCTCTGTCTTTGTATGATTTAAGGCAGACACCTGTGCTACACTGTTGTTATGTTTATTGTTTTACACACTTCCCTGGTTAGCAGTGTGGACTGTTACCACAGCAAGGATTCTCAGTATTTACAGTATTTACTTACATACATATGCTCCAGACCCTTTATCTGCAAAAACCAAAAAAGGCTGAGAGCTGTAACACTGTGCAAAAAAAACCATTATGACAATATTACATGACCAACAACATATCAAATGCTAGGTTTATGCCTGAATTTCTTGTGATACCTCTTCGTTTTACCTTCACTCACTTACTTTGCTTTAACTCTGTGCTTTTTCTCCTCTTCCCTTTTTTTTTCTTTTAAGGATGGATTGGTGAAGTCAGACATGGAGAAGTTGACATTCTTTGCTGTGTCTGCTCCGGAGAAGCTTGACCGTATAGGAGAGTATCTTGCCGAACGCCTCAGCAGGGACGTGGTCAGACACCGCTATGGGTGCGACACATAGACACACACACGTGCATGCAAAATCAGTATATACTGTGCTGTTATACACTGTTTATGGAGCTTTATGACTAAGTTTGTGAGTGTGTATGTGTAGGTATGTGGTGATTGCAATGGAAGCGCTGGATCAGTTGCTGATGGCATGTCACTCACAGAGCATTAAACCCTTTGTGGAGAGCTTTTTGCACATGGTGGCCAAGTTGCTGGAATCCAAGGAACCAGACCTGCAAGTGCTGGGGACCAACTCTGTAAGTGTTAAGATGTGGTGTTTGAGCTAAAAGTATCAAGAGAAGAGAATCTATTTAAACAGAATTATAACTACAATTTACTGCGCTTTCTAGAATGAAATTCCCAGTTTGAAAATGGGAACCATTTGCTTGCTGACCTGTGTTGGAGGTGGTAATTAATTTGTACAAAGTAGGTCATATACCTGAAATATATAAATCTAAATACTATTATTCTTATTATCCTGTACATCATTGGCTAGCACTCAGCATCAGTCGATCACAGTAGGGATTCTCAATGGTTGATTAATGCACACAGGTATTTTAGCACCAGGATGTTAATCAGCAAAAAACCGTCAACACTGAAAACTCCTTCATTTGAATCGCTGATTAGTGTCAAGCTTAAGTAAAGTAACATTAATTAAATAAATATTAATCAGAGCAGTAACAAAATTGTAGTTATTGCTTCCAATTTTGCAGACACAGAGAACAGTGATGTTTAAAGCCACACAATTGGCCTGTGGGTTGGAAGAGAAATGTCTTTGTGGAAAAAAAAAAATAATGAGCCTGAAATTCATCCTGAGTCAAGACTCAAGTATTTTAGATATTGTGTTAAAGAGAATCTCCAGTCATGGACTGATTGTATATATCACAGCTAGCTAAAAAATGTGCCTTGTGTTCCCGAACATGGCCACATAACTAACGTGGTTGTGTGACAAACAGGAAGGCAGCTATTGAAGAAAAAAATATTTCAGGCACTTGATCTTGCTTGACCCTGTTTGGATCGATTCCAAAATCTAATCTGCTGGTTCCAATGATAATTCCACATAAATCCTACAAACATTCAACCACTCCATCCTGAGATATTGCTCTCACGATAATCTCCAATGGATGGATATAAAAGGCACTCTGAGTAGAGACCGGGAGAGATAGGGAGAGGCATCGCGAGACAAAAAGAGGCAGATCATTCTACATTAATGCCCTTCACCTTCAGCAAGTGTTTTCTTGGTCAGACTTAGTTAAGATGGATCTAAAATAGTGCTCCTAGATGGGGAAACAAGCTGCATAATTTAACGGTGAATGGAAGGTTGAGAGAGAGAGAGAGAGAGAGAGAGAGAGTAAAAGAGGTGGGGGGGGAGGCTAGAGATAGAGCTGCTGTAAAGTGCTATACAAATGAAACAGCAGAAAGGAAAGAAGCAGAGGAAAGAACGGAAGGACTAAAGGTATTAGGTGGGTGGATGGTGTGAAATGCGCCACTGTGAGAATTCTGAAGCACTGATGTGTTTACCCTTTCCTTCTTTCTGAGAAGTTCTACACTTTAGAGCTTTTTGATCCTCCAGTTTTTCTACAGTAATGACAGAAGAGCTTGGAGACATTTTCTCTCAGGGTCATTTGGAAAATTAAAGGAAATCTAAAGGCTGCAATCTGAGTAAAGGAAAACATATCAATTATAAATAAACATCATCAATTATAAATGGCATTCTAAATAGAACTGGGTGGAAAATAAAATCTCAAGCGGTAGCTCTTGGAGGTCCAGTCCTTAAAGCAGGGTGTATAAGTTATCTTGAGTCAAGATTTTTTTCCAAGCAAATACAGATTAGACAGAATTGTGGTAAAATGACGGGTTGAATGAAGCGAAGCCGTTTTAAGTATTAGATAAACTGATCATATGTTTCATCAGTGACGTGAACTGACTGTTGGTCGACCTCTGAAAAATATCTATGAATATAATATATAATACAGAAATATTTATTAAATGTCAGTCAAATTATATCCCAGTGTCTAGATGTGTCTGGTGGAATATCATTTAGTGTATATTAGTGAATAATTCTTTATAGAGAGTTGATGTAAATTGCATGACTTTACTAATTTGCAGAAGAAATTCCTTCAGGGTTAGCAGTTTCAGTGGCATGTTTTAATAATAAACTGATCGTGTCATTTTAGTTTTAGTTGCCCGTACAGCTTCGAGTTTAATATATGTATTCATAAATGTATTAAAATATATCGTCAGTATCATCTCTGCACCTCTGCCCTCTCTAATCATTTGTGTGAATGAAGGCTTCAGATTGCTTTAATATTTTTTTCATATACAGTATTATTCAAAATAAACAGCTTTAGAGTGATGTAAAAAAAAAAATGTAACATGCAGTACTGTAATAATAAAGTTATCAGACAAAAAACATTTAAAAGAAAATATTACAGCAGTGTTGTTATTGTGAGATGTAATACACACACACACACACACACACACACACAGACAGACACAGACAGACAGAGCAAAGCCTTTTAGCAACAGAGACAGCATGAAGGAATAAAGAATCTTGGGAATTCATGAATTTCTAAGCACACATCCTCACACAACCTCACACACTCTTGTGAATCACATGTTGGCTCTGCTGTGAGATCTCACCTCTTCTCTGTCTGCTAGAAAGAATTTCCTCTCACTAATCACTTCTTTTCTTTTCTTTTTTTTTCTTATCCTCTCTGTGTGTATGTGTGAGCTGGAATGTGTTGAGTTTTAATTGTTTGTGTTTTTTGGTTTGTTTGTTTTTTTGCCACAGTTTGTGAAGTTTGCGAACATTGAGGAGGACACGCCTTCGTATCATCGGCGTTACGATTTCTTCGTCTCTCAGTTCAGTGCCATGTGCCACTCCACGCACGAAGACCCTGAGACACGTACCAGGTTCGTGTGTGCGTGTACGGTGTGTGTATGGTGTATATTGTGTGTATGTGGTTTGGTATGCAAGGAAATACCTCTCCTAGCATCATTTTGAGGTTTTCTGGTTCATTTTATTTTCAGGAAGCACATGTGGAAATTTGGCTTTGAAGTGAATGCCAAACGCAACCTGTTTGTCTAATGGTGTCTGTATTTGTGTGTGTGTGTGTGTGTGTGTTTGTGTGTGTGTAGGATTCGTGTAGCAGGTATCAAAGGGCTGCAGGGAGTCGTAAGGAAGACGGTGAATGATGAATTGCAGGCAATCATCTGGGAACCTCAACACATGGACAAACTTATTCCCTCCATGCTTTTCAACATGCAGGACAATGACGACTTAGATAGGTACACACACACGCGCACGCACACACACACACTAGAGGTGTGCAGTGGGTTTCTGATTTTACAAGACCCCAAAAAAATTGCATTTAGTAATGGCTGGGCTTGTTAAGGAATGTCTGAGGGTCAAAAACTTAGATTTTAGGGAAAAGTAACTTAGATTGTCCTGGGTCTTGGTGTCAGAACACAGTGCATCTCAGTGCATGGATAAATGTGGAACATAAAATGATCTTTCCAACTCTAATTAATATACTTTAACAGATAGTGAGTTTTTCTTATGGGTTCAGTGTGCTTTAGCTAGGAAATTAATTGCTAACTAATTAACATTTTTAAGGTACACTTCCCAAAGCATTTTATTAGGAAGACCTGTACATCCACTCATTCATGCACTAATCAGCTGGCAGCAATGTAATGCATGTAATATTGCAGATTCCTCCAGCAACTTCGAGTTCACATCAACCATCAGATCAATTCAGTGATTCAGTGATTTTAACTGTGGCTGGTACCAGACAGTTCGGTTTAATTATTTCTATAAAGCATCATAATTGAGTAGCAGTTCTGTGGATGGCAGTACCTTTTTATTAGTTTAATGGAGAATCGCCAGTCTGATTCCAGCTGATAGAAGGGCTACAGATAACCACTCTGTACAACAGTGGTGAACAGAAAAGCATTTCAGAGTGCACAACATGTCAAATCTTGAAGCAGATTGGCTACAAGAGCAGAAGATCATATCGGGTTCCTCTTCTGTCAACAAAGAACAGAAAGCTAAGGCTGCAGTGGGTAGAGGTTCAGCAAAACTGGACAGCTGAAGACTGGAAAACATGGCCTGGTCTGATGAATCCTGATTTCAGAATATTTTGCCTACAACATGAATCCATGGACCCAACCTGCCTTCTGACAACAGTCTAGGTAGTGTGATGGTGTGGGGAATGTTTTCTTGACACACTTTGGATTTGTTAATACCAATTTATCTTTTTTTCTGCGAATTAAAGAGAGGCTGCAATATTAGTGTAGTCTTCTTAATAAAGTGCACAGTATGTGTATGTTGCAGATTTAGATTATAATATGTGACAAGTTGGAGTAGAGTCATATCGACTGCATTACATAAAGTTTCAAGTGAATGATTCTCCTCAGATGATGCCGCAGCAAAAACATCTCAGCTGAAGCAGCTTTTTTCTTTTTTTAATTTTTTATTGGTTAAAAATAAAACGGACACATTCACATGTTCACAGCAAACTTGCCTGCAAAAGACTTGAGTCACACTTCATTCACATGTTGAGTGACTCGTGACTTGACTCAGACTCCAGACTGAAGACTCGTGAAATGACTGGTCTGTATACAAACAAAAAAAATGAATAAATTAGGACCACCAACATGTTGCAATAAATGAACAAATTTACTCGATTCTGATCTTCCACTTCCAACCAGGACTGAATTTGTTGGGTGTTTTGGTTTGTTTCATAAAGTGGGATAAGAGGCATATGCAGTGAATGCAACATTATAAGAAAGCACATTGCATAACATAGCAGTTTACTAAATCAATAGTACAAGCCATAGTTTACATTTAAATGGTTACTACACTTACAACAGGCTGTCAGTGAGTCTGTACACAGTGCTCAACCCGGCTGTGGCATCTTAAAGATACTATTTTAGTTTCTTATAGAGCAAAAATAAACTAAATATTTGCCCATGTTGGCTAGCTTGGTATCAGGTCTGTTGTCTTTCTAGCCCTGTAGCTAGCACATGAGCTTATGGTACATTTGTATTACATTTTTATTAAATGTGCATGGGCTTGTGAACTTAGAAAGTCTTAGATGTTACGTGTGTTCTGAAGACTAATAATGTCGTCATTAAAACACTAAACGACTAAAACATGCTCAGGTTAATTTACTTCCTGAACCAGTGCAGACCCGAGTACCGGTTGCGTCCGCATTCACAGGAATCACATCACAGTTCCAGCGCAACTGATTTCACACCACCTCCTACAGGCAGCCTCGGGTTCTGTCCCGCTTTGTGCTTCCAGGT
This sequence comes from Hemibagrus wyckioides, assembly GCF_019097595.1. Classification (NCBI taxonomy): domain Eukaryota; kingdom Metazoa; phylum Chordata; class Actinopteri; order Siluriformes; family Bagridae; genus Hemibagrus; species Hemibagrus wyckioides. Next base: position 9,249,850 of record NC_080729.1, on the reverse strand, counting down.
CCACATGACAGCTCTCATATTACCAGCGTTTCATGCACAGCATGCTTTGTTTCAGACTAAATGGCTCGTGTGAAAGCCTCCTTAATGTTTCGAAAGACTGACTTCTTAAGGCTTTGAAAAATTCTACAATCTGTGCACAGTTTTATGAGTTTCCTCTCCAGCGCTCCAGTTTCCTCCCACTTTCCATAAAGTTTGTGTTGCCCTTTGAAATAATTGAACGTTTTATTTATTTTTATATATCCATATTTGTATTTTGTGTTGACTGTATAAACTTCCTCTTCTTCAACTTGCAAGACATGAATGAGTCATAGATACACTCACGCAGTCTTTCTAGCTGTGTCTGCACCCACATATATATTCCCTTTTTTAACATCCTGTTTTTCTGAGATGTGACTGATGCTTCGGGAGATCAATGAAAGATCAGTGAAGGTTTAGAAGTAAATTAATTTTAATTGTCTTGATTTCAGATGATTCAGTCAATTGAACTTGGATAGCAATTTAATATTTTCTTTTTTATAAGCATACTGTGGTACGAATACGAGTATTATACAAATATTTATGCTAGCTTCGGTTATAGTCTTCTTACAGGTGTATTACAGGTGTATCGGAGGCCAAAGAGCTCAGATTTGGCAAACCTAGAACAAGTTGAGTAAACCTTCTCATTGTCTGTGTAGTTTTTCCAAAAAACTCATCTTCCTTCACTGTAATCATTACCTTAGAAAGGACGACACAAGAAAGTGTTTATCTCTGGGGTTGCTTGAAAGACCTTTAGGTAAGATTAATCAAAATTCCTCAAGTGTACCCATGTAAACAAAGCTCCGCCCCCAGGATCTGTGTTGCTCTTTAGTGATAACTTTAACACAGACGATCCTGACTTCGCTTTCTCTTTCAACATCCCATTCCAGATTTACTTTCCCTTTGCTGTTATAGTAACCTCATAATACACTTTTATATAACACTTATAAAAAGTGTTTATTCTGGTCTTACTTCATTTTTTGTCATTATTCATTCACATTTTTTAAGCACAGCTTTTTTTTTTCCCCAACGCTCCCTGGAAACATATTGGGTTTTGCTAGGCAACAGTATGATATGGAGGCGGAGTAAAGCACTGTTGTGGGTGTGTTTGTTAAAAAACGAACTTTTGTAAACATAAACAAGCAAACCGTCCCAACCTACACTGTGCTTACCACACAGGCTTTTTCTGCCTCATAATACACCTCTGCCGAGGCCAGAGCTTGAAATTTTTTTAATTCATGTTCTACTTATTTTCCAGGTATTTCATACTATTTATTAATTAATTAATTAATAAATTTAAATTTTTTATTTTATTTTATTTAATAGTTTTAAATTCTTGGTGATAACATTCATGGTTCAGCCAAAAATCAGCAAGTGTCTGAGCTGTAAATAGCCACAGAATTTACTCAAGGATACCAGATTGGTGGCGTGGGTGGTCTGTTCTATTTTTAGACCAAGCTTGGTGGCACGACTTCCAGTGAGGACCTTTGACATGGAATGCTTGGCTTGGGTAGGTTCTTTGTAAGCAACCATACAGCTTCGTATTGATAATATTGGTCATTGATTTGGGTGGCTTAAATGGATTCTCTGCGTTTACGTTATTTCTTGTGGGAAAATTTGCTTTGCAATACAAATTTTCACCTAAGAACTCGCCCCCAGAACTAATTTGTATGACAAGGTTCCACTGTACTGGCACCTCTAAGAAGGTTTGCCTTCTTAAACCTAAAGAAAAGTAGCCTCTCATTCTCCACTGTTTTCTTTTTCCTGAAGTACAAATAAATCTAAAATCATTTTGTCATATATTTTTCGATGGAGAATATCAAGCTGTATGTACGAAAAAATACATCTGGTTGTTGAGTTGACCTTCATAGATCAGATAATGGATATAAAAAGCTATGAAAAGTACCACTCATTTGTATTGAAAGCCTGTTCCTCCAGACCTGAACTGGATGATCCTCACGTGTAGATCTAAGTAATATGGTAATCATGGACTGTTTTCAGATCCTTCTGACTTTGCAAGACATTACAAGAGCTACTCTGCTCTATTTTTATAGACTTGGGATTTTACAATAAATAAATTGTCATTCCAGTTTCACACGCATCATTGCAGTTTTATTCCATCAACTCCTTGTTTCATTCCACTTGAGTGATGTGTGTGTTTGCGATGCACATGGTTAGAATGCTGATGTGTCCCTGATGATGCTTGCATCTGTGTGGCGGTTCAGGGGAATGTGTATGTGTGCAGATTATGAGCTGGGTGGGTGGTTTCGAGGGCATATCGATACTGTTGTTGCTTATGATAAGGGACTGCAAGCTAATCAGGCGTATTGATCTGGCTGTATCGATGATGCACATGTCAGCATCCACATAATCCACCCACCTGTCTGACATTCTCCTTGGCGTGATAGTTCAAGAAAAAGTGGTTGAATTGCTTGTAGGATTTATTTGGATATATTATTGTAACCCACAAATTAGATTTTGGAATGAATCCGAACAGGGTCAAGGTCACAGCAAGTGTCTGAAGTAGATTTTGTTTAACCTTCCTGTTATACAGAGTTGTTATTTACATGTTCCTGGTCAGGTTCTCAAAGCCTGCATTGTGGTTATTTAAGATTTTTTGCCAGATTTTTACCCAATTCATCCATCTGCCCTTCTGTTCATACATTAAAGATAAAGATAGATGAATTGATTGGATTTTGGAATTGATCCTAACAGGGTAGGATTTCCTAAATACATTTACATTTCTGGCATCTGGCAGGTGCCCTTATCCAGAGCGACTTGCAATTTATCTTTGAGCAATTGAGGGTAAGGGCCTTGCTCAGGGGCGCAGCAGTGGCAGCTTGGTGGACCTGGGATTTGAACTCACAACCTTCCGGTCAGTAGTACATAAATATTTTTTTCAATGGGTGCAGTGAGTGCTAGGAGGTTTGGTCTGTTTTATGCTCCACATTGTTGGGGAACCGGTAAAAATTAGCTTTATTCAGCTGCTGTCTGGTTGAGCGAATTTTGGCAGCACAGTCGGAATCAAGTTCTGATCGTGAAAATCTATTTTGGAGATAAACAGGAAACACACATTTTCAGAGGGAGTATATTTCTTAAAATATAGAAATACACAGTACCTCAAAATACCATGAAGTGCAGTAATGGAAACTGGAGGTGTGTCTTTGTGTTTTTGCACTTGTGGCTCTGGTGTCGGCTGCTTAAATGAATCTGATGATAGTAATTGCTTTTTCAGGGGCTAAATGGGAGCTGAAAGCCTTTGACTGTGAGAGAGGGAAATGGAGTAAAAGGACAAAAATAACAGTACTCTCTATCAAAATATTTAAGTCCCACAACCACACGTTTTAGTCCGTGTCTGGTGTTCAAATGGCTTTTTGTAATTTGAGAGATGTTGGATGGCTTTTCTGTATTTAGTGTCTTTCTGATGTTACCTGAAGCTCTTTTGAATGACCTCCTGTTAAATATAGACTGCCGGCTCATGCATTTTGTATTTCACAGCCCGGTCCTTCATTGATCCATGAAGGGTTGTGTGTGCGTGTGTGTGTGTGTGTGTGTTGGACCATTTAATTGTGTAGCTCTGTTCGTGTTGTACATGTGTTTAGATCTGTGTGGGGACCTAATGATTATAGGAACACAGGAAGACATATCAGTTTGACCTTTTGGGAACATTTGCCTGGTTCTTAACACACTTAAACGTGTGGGCAGCAATCAGTCAAACACATCTTGGGGTGTTGTTGACCAACATCGAAGTCCCAAGATGATGCTATACACTCACTGTCCAGTTTATTAGGAACATCACTCCGAGGAACATGCTGTTTCAGACCCTCTGCACACAGGATGTTTTTTGTTTTTTGTACCATGCTGAGTTAACTTTAGAGATTGCTGTGTGTGGAATTTCCCTGGAGAACAGCAGTTTATGAAATACTCGAACCAGCTCTTCTGGTAATCATGCCACGATTAAAGTCACAGAGATCAAATCCTGTAGTTTTAAAAGTGCTTTATAAATAAACTTGATCTGACTTGATGAATGAGCAGGTGTACTTATAAATATAAATTCCTAATAAAGTGGATGGTGAGTATGATACAGACAATAACAAAACACAAACAAAAACAATATGGTTTTATATTTTGTCACTCATTTGTTTACTCCTTAAGACCATCCTGTGCTCATCCCAAGACTCTTATTCATAACATGCTTCTACAGCCATAAGTCTGGTTCCTCTCATAGTTCCTTCCTCATGTGTGGTGTCCATGCCACTGTTGCTTAAGCTTATCAGAGATATAAATTAAATTCTACATACAGATATCTCTGACACTGCTCTGATACAGTCTGATGTTAAAAGTGTTATTCACATACTGAAAACAGCTAATACATATTTTACTTTGTTACAGAATGTGGTTACTATCTACATCTTTCCATATATTTTCCCACATACTATGGTTATCAAACATGAAGGATATTTTGTAGTCAGGAGTTGTTGTATATATTAATCTTTTGTCCATGAATTGTTGCTTTTTACAGATCACAAATTATTACAAAATTACTTCTTAAAATATTTTTTAAAACATGCTTCTACAGCATGTTAAAATATTTTTAAAAAGCCCAAATTATTTGGTGGAGGGATGAAATTAGTTCTTGGGTCTGTAGAGATGTGAGGTCCGTGTTTAGCTCAGATACTCAGTTCCAGTCCTGGAGGGCTGAATTCCAGCATACTTTGGCGTTAGCTCTAACACGCTTACTAAACTTGTTAATTAGTTGGAGAACAAAATCTGAGCACTGCTGCACTCCAGGACTGCTGCTTGATTTAAGAGTTAAAAGGAATGAGTTCTGACTCAGGGGGCAGCACTTGGTGGTAAAGCCTTGTTTCTTTGACCTCCTTAATGGCACCAAGCACAATCCTGCATTTCTTCGAAGCAAAAACATGTAAATGCTGTGACTCATTTTCTTACATGAGCGTTTTCTCTTACTTTTAGTACTATAATAATAGAATAATTCAACATCTTTACATTTCTGCTTTCTCTGTCTCAGGGGCGGAGGAGAGGAGAACCCTGCTTCCCTGGCTGAGAGCTGCTTTCGGGAGTTGCTCGGTCGTGCCGCATATGGAAACATGAACAACGCCGTTCAGCCCGTACTGGTGTAAGTCCAGTTTCCATAGCAGCGTGTGAACTCTATAGAAACACCTCTGTACAAACCCACCATTATGTGATCATTTCAACTGCCTTTGGAAGTCTAGCATTGGCATGAATGATTCATTCAGATGCTTGCAAGTTCTAAAAAATACTTAGATTTTCATCTCAAGTGAACTATAGTAAAAAACAAACAAAAGCACTTTGTAGCGATTGGCATTTTGGAGTGCTGTCTGTGCCTGTACTGACTAATAACTTCTCTTAATGGAGTAGACTGTAATGTCAGCACTTAGCCTCTTTAAACTGATCTTAACACTGGATTTAAAGCTTAATGGCAGGTAGCAGGAGGAAGGGCTGAAAAGTTACTTAACCTTCTGTAAGCACATACATAAATCGAATTTGGCCCAAGTAGCTCACAAAGGCCTCATAACACTTTAACATTAAAACAAAAAAAAATTTCTTCAGTTCCCTCAAGCTGGAGATCAACATGCTGCCTTTTCTTTAAACTCTTTCCCTTATTGTCATGTGATGTATAATTTAATCTCCACTGTGCTGATCTGCCATGAACGTGTTGGAAAAATGCATGAATTTTCTTTCAGGTTTTCCCAGTGTCTTCATAATACCCACCTTTTCCTTGACTAACATTATTGTATAGTTTTTGCCTCTTTTCTATGTGAGTAGATTTACAGTAAAAAGAAGAAGAAGAAAGAAACATGGTGCATATGTAAACTCTACATGTATATACATTCACATCATCTTAATTTACAGAGTCCAAGCATCTGTGATAGCATCAAAGAAATAAAGCTATGTTCTTGCATCCAAATTATCCTGAAACCTAAACATTCAGCCGAAAGCATACAAAAGAAACAGGAGGCTAGATATCGGATGTTTATTGATCAGGAAAGATTCAGTAATATTTGTAAATGTTTGCATAAACACTGAACTTCTCATAATCATAAAGACGTGACTCCACTCATTCGTATGCTTTTATTAATTGCCTTCGTTTTTAGAACGATTAGAAAGTAATCTAAAGAAACACATGGATAGTGGAAAGCTATGAATGGGAAGCAAATAAATGGGAAGCAAATAAATGGGAAGATTAATCAGTTGTTTAATGTAGGATTGCTCTGTGGATCCATGAGCTGTTCATACAAACTAGATAATTGTTTAGTTTGTGCATCAATGTTTGTAATTAGCTTGTAGGAAAGATTTCTCCACACAGATCTTATTGCTGAAGAATCCATTTTCCTAACAGTGCTATGGTGTGGTCCCAGTAAGAGTCTGAATAAGGTACTGGGCTTGCTTTGAACTCCGCATGCACATGCACAAGATGGCTGCCACATGTATCCTGCGGCTGCTTGGCATGTTGCTTGTGCACATCCTCCTGGCCGTGGAATGAGAATCCAGCGTAAAAAGTGGCAGCAGTACAACGCTGTGGACGAACGTGTGCACAGCTGACTTTACAAACATGTGTCTCAAATCAATGTTCATATACTGTTCAAGATTTACTTACTAGGAGTAGTGTTTGAACTTTGACTTATCATGTGGCCTTTAAAGCTACCAAAAGGTCTGTCTTGTCGACCAGTTTACTGGATCTTCTGATGAATGAATTATTTTTTATATTTCAATTTGAGATCATGACAACAATCAAGACAATGGCAGACTGATTGGCTGACTGAAGTGTGTTTTACACTTTTTTTTTTTTTAAAGCATAGTTCACAGTTTCAACTGGCAACCTGACAAACAGGATCTGATCTACTGGCTGTTGCTTTTTTCATCCCCTAGATGTATATAAAATATGAAGTTGAGTGTGTGAACAATGCTGCTAGCATTACCCTGTTTCTGCAAGCGCTTTCAAAGTCACACATCAAGTATAAACCAGGCCTTCATGTGGAGAACAAGTGAGAGCAACAGGGAAATCTCTGGTCTTTAATCCTTTCAGTGCGCTCATGGATCTGCTGCCAGAATGTTGGCAATAACGCACAGCTCCAGTAAGCGTATCGCTTCTGCATGGCATTTCCAGGAATCTCTCAATTTGGCCTTTATAATTCTCAGATTCCAGAGTCATCTCATGAGGATTTTAAGTCGCAGTTAACTGCATAATTTTGGAGTTTGATATGGTTTCAGTAATTCATTATCTGTAAATAAGTTATAGGATCAAATTCCTATAATGTAGACATATCTGTTTATTTAGTTCACATAATTATTCAGACAGTGAGGCAGTGAACACCAAAGCTCTTAATCATTCTCTTAGCTAATATACAGCCTGTATACAGAGCTGCCAATAGGACATCTTATCTATCTGCTGCTCATGCTCCTTCACGTGGCAGGAAAGAGCTATCTGCCCTCTTTTGCTTACATGAGCTGGCAGATGCCTAGGATTGGCCAGTGTTGCTGTGATTGACCAGGACGGGTAGACCATGGCCAGTTTTGCTTCCTTGGCTCCTGGCTGTGGATTTTTTCAGTTATGCAGCACAGGAGCCTCTGTTATCAGTTACATTATAGCAGCTTCACCAGTATCTCTTTCCTTCACCAGTTTCTCGTTCCTTCACCAGTGTCTCGTTCCTTCACCAGTGTCTCGTTCCTTCACCAGTGTCTCGTTCCTTCACCAGTGTCTCGTTCCTTCACCAGTCTCTCGTTCTTTCACCAGTCTCTGTTTTATTTCTTTTGAACTTAATAATTCTTTCATGTTACAGAAAAGCCAAGAAATCTCCTGAAGAATCTCCAGTGACAGAAAACTTACTAACTGTTGCAAAGAAAATATATGCATCCTTACAAAAGGATCTACCCTCATCCACTATATCACTCTTGTTAAATAACAAAACCATTTTTCCTTTATCTGTTTTTGCCCTGTAAATGAGTGAATGACTTTTACTGTTTCTATAGAAACAATAACCGGTTAGAATGAGCACATGAACATAAAGCCATCATATTGTGCTGTGGTATAAGGGAACTGTTTCCTTTTCATAACCTGAGAGAGGTAGTTGAGTTAATGAAGGAAAAAATCACTTTATATACCGTCAGTTCTCTATTGTCTAATGGACGGAGAGAGATGTCCTACTTTGGATTTTTATTTACCTTGTGGCTATAAATTTGCCGCTAATCTCTCAAAGGTCACCCACTAAATCAAATAAAAATCATCGTCTTCCTCTTATTATTATTATTTTTATTATATAATTGATGTATCAATTATATTATTATTATATTGAATATTCAAGATCTAAACGCATCTCTTTAACTTCCAACAGCAGACACATTGCCGATTTAATGTATGGCATATTAGCAGATCTGTGACCCAGAAGACACTTCTTCCATCAGGGATTTTTAGCACCCGGATCTGACAGATAATGCCGGAGCTAATGTGCTCTGTTTGTGCTGTCGAGGCTCGCTAATGAGATTCTTTTGTCTCTGCTTAGTTATCAGCCAATTAGAACTGAGCTGGATGACTGTGGGAAGCGAATATCAAAGCATTGCATTCAGCCTTTCTGGCACGTTCCACACATCTCCTTTTCAGCAAATTGTGTAATTTCACACACACCTTCTTCTGTATTCATTTAACTCTGAGTTTTGTTTGTTCCTCTCTGTTTATATGCTGATTCGTGTATTGGTTAGTTAACATCGGCACAGTGAGGGGTTTATGTGAACAGCTTGTTCAGATCGAGCGTTTGAGCTTTTGTGCTGCTTGTGTGTATGTGTGTGTGTGTCAAGGAAGGTTTTAAAGTGCACAAAAAGAAGAGAGGTTTAATCTTTAGGGGACAGATTTGTATCTTTGATAAGGAATAAAGGTGATGGAGAGAGAGAGAGGTTTGGAAGGAAGGATTGGGGAGGCTTTCTTCCAGGCGTTCTAAAAATAGCTCTGATTGGGGGCAGATTGACGTCACCATGGCGACTACAGGCAGGCAAGAGAGGAAAAAGAGAGGATGATGGGAGGAAAAAGAGGAAAGTAGGAAAAGCAAGGAGACAGATATGTACAGGATTTGAAATAAAGCAGATAACGTCAATTAATAAATTAACAGACCATTCTAAATATATTCTTAGAACACCTAAGGTGTTCAGTGTGTAGCTCTAGCATATTTTACATGTGTCCATGTGTGGGAATTATTATTAATTATTCATTGGTCCATTAAATGTGCAGTAGGTATTGTTCTATTATTGCTTATAATAGGTACAAAGGTACAATGACCTTGGGGGGAAAAAGTAGAACACTAAAGACTAATTGTTAAAATGGCTTCAGCACAGCTGTATTATGTGGCTGAGGAAACCTGTTTGGAAAAGCCCACCCCTGGCTGAGCTGCTTGGCTGCGTGTGTTTACATGAGCTTCCTGTCATGCTTCCAAATAAACTTAATGACAAGAAATGTAGTAAAAGACGCATACACACCAATAATGCTCTTTTTCAAGTTATTTCTGGTAACTGGGAGGAAGTATTTCATGGAATTTCTGACATTCCTTCTGGATATGGATATAAATGCGATCTGCGATCTGTAGTCTGTTTGGCCAACTTTGCATAAATCAATTGGATGGGTTTTTACCACTTAAGCCCTGTTCAGATTGGACAAGTTTTACATAAGGAGGCTGAGGTAATGGCATTCTCCCCTTAACACTGGAATTTTATCCATCACCTATATGTGCGTGTACATGCTTCTTGAAAGGTTTAGACGTAGTTTATCTTTTATTATGCGACCAAAAACAATGTCATGTAATGTATTTTATAGTTCTTCAGTATATAGACGTTACATATCGACAGAGTTTATAATTCAGAACATAAAACATAATAAAATATAGACAAAAGGACTAAATGATTCTGGGAGTTTTCTAGGATTACAGCGTTTAGCTCAGATTTTTAGTGTGACAGCATTATGAAGCTCCTCCCATCTGTATGCTTTACACAGAACTCTCTTGTCCCGTGTGAATCCATACTGATACCATACTGATGTCCTTACATGCATATGTCTGAAAATCGTATCCTGTCCGAATAGCAATCTCCAAACACACCTTCACAAAAACCACTAACTTCTGGAAACTAGCCTAGAACTGATAGTGATGGTCAGCTGAAAAACTCATGAGAGTTCATTACAAAGATAAACAGGCACTCTGGACCATTCCTGCAGCAGCAAATCAAAATGAGCCGAGTTTCACATATGGCTATATCAAACAGTCGAATGGCAAGCGGGCAAAATCACAGAACACTTCACCTATCTAACTGAATTCCAGTCGACACTGTAGATTATGGCAGCCTGCTATTAAATCGTTCTGCTTAACTACTTGAGCTCTAAGCTTGACTAATCTTCCCTAATGCACCTTTAATTTGGCCTGATAGTTTTCGATTTCTTATGTGTTCAGATAAAGCGAATACACCACACACTCCAATTAATAAATTATTTTATCCTGATTAGTGTGCTATATGAAAAATTCTCTGCTTCGTAAAGCACACGTGCCTGATTCACTGCTGATGTGCAAATGCCATGTTCATAATCATGTTCCTGGTGATAAATATTAATCTGACTTAAAGGTCATGCTAAAAATGGAACGTTCCCTGAATAGCTGTAGAAGATTTAGAATAAGGAATTAGAGGAAGAATTTTAGTCTTTCTGACATTCACCATGTTGTAACTATTAAATTGTTAATAAAGATGGTGTCAAAGACAGTCGAGAAATATATATATATATATATATATATATAATATAAACATAAGAGAGCTGAAAATACTTCTTAATTCTAAAATATAACACAAATTGAATTTCCAAGTCTGTGTGTGTGTGTGTGAGACTGACACTCTCTCTTTCTCTCTGTTCCAGGCATTTGGATAATCATCATTTGTGGGATCCAAATGAGTTTGCAGTATCCTGCTTCAAAATCATCATGTACTCCATACAGGCAAGATACACACACACACACACACGCAAATTCTCTCCTCCCTCTATCTCTTTCTGCTCTACTCCATCCTATCTTTGATTTTCTTGCCTGGTGATCCCAGGTGTTCAGCATCCACTATTAAAGATAAGAGGCAATCAATTCACATCTAGAAGTGATGTTTGAAGGTCTTTGTTTGAGTGTTTTTGTGTGACGCTAACATGCACATCAGTGCACACCAGCCACGCATGTGTGTAGAGAGTTATGCAAAAATGTTCAGTGTCAGCGAATAATAATGGCTTGTTCAAGAAGTGGGTGTGTGAATGTGTGTTTTTTTCAGGCTCAGCACTCACATCACGTGATCCAGCAAGTTTTGAATCACCTGGACATGCACAGTAAGAACACGCCTCGGGTACGAGCAGGTATCGTCCAGGTGCTGCTGGAGACTGTCGCCATAGCAGCTAAGGGTTCCGTTGGTAAGAAATGCGTGTGCGTGTATTTTTGTGTTTGTTTGTGTGTGCGTGTGTTTTTGTGTGTGTGTTTGAAACCGACTGATGTAACATGACAATCTGAGTCTTCCATTTTTCATCGTGGATTCAGTATTGGACTTGAACTTTTGATTGAAACATTACATGCTTTTTTGTTCACAAGTCAGTTTCCCTTTGTTCTTCCTGTCACTCTTTCATTGTTCTCTTGTCTTCTGCCTTCTCTATTTGTCAGTGCCGCTGTCTGAACTGATGATAAATATGATTTACATGTCTCGACTAACTAATTCAAGTCCATTTCGTTCATTGTGTTCCGTCTCTCCCTTGTGTTTCTGTTTGTTCTCTTTGAATCTCACTCTTTCCACTTTTCTCCTGTCCCTCCCCTCTTTCTTTTCTTAAATTCTTTTGTCTCGCAGGTCTTACTGCTCCTAAAAATCTAAACGCTTACACGTTTCTCAATCCTCCCTGCTCGCCACCTAATCTCTGGTTGGGTAGGTTAAATAGCAAAGACGCTTAGCCAGTAGAGAGTCTTATCAGGTTGTAACTGCTGTGTTTTGTCATAAGATAGCTTATCTGCTTATTTTCTAATAATAAGTATTGATGTACAGTTTAATTACTTGCCATTCCCATATGCCTGGTTGGAATTCTCAATCTATATTCATTTGGTGCATAAACAGACAGATGGCCAAATAATGGGGGGAAAAAACTGAATAAAAGATTGGAGAAAGATAAAGAGTGCAGATGCTTCCAGGTTTACTTCAAAACAGTTTACCTCACTAACATCTCACTGGGCTCTGTGTAGAAAAATGCAGAACAGTCCGGTTGACCTTGATTTCAAATCAAGATGGCGAGAAGATAAATGAAAATGGGTTGATTATTGGTGAATGGAGCTTCATTCACACAGACTTCTCAAGTGTCTAGTGTATGAACAGGGGCAGTGATTAGATGTATGGGAAAGACATCTGGTGGAAAGTGGGGAATTCATGTTTATTAAAGAACACCGTTCAATCAATGTGATCGCAAATATGGGACTAGCCTTTGACCATTTCCTTGAAAGCAATCAGGGATAATCATAACAGTCATAAACAGACCACATGGCACACACAAGCAGTGTGCTTCCCCCAAAGCCAGAGAATCACACCAATATATTCTATATATAGCTCTGGAAATAAATAAGAGACCACAGTTTCTTATGTTTTTTTCTTACAGGTCATGTATTGGTGAGATGAAGAGTTTCGTTTCATTTTTTATTTTTAACTGCTGACAATATTTCTCCTAAATTCAAAATATAACTATTGTTATTTCGAGTGTATATTTAAAGGAAATGACAACAAATCAAAATAACCCAAGATCATGCAGTATTTGCAGAGCTTTAATAACTCAAATAAAACAAAATGCAAATTATTTGTAAACAAATTGTGTTAATGCTTTGGCTAAATAACATTAAGAAATCAGTATTTGGTGGAATAACCCCGATTTGCATGCGTTTTGGCTCCATGCTCTCTACCAGTTTTTCACATTGGGAAACTTTACACCACTCTTTTTGCAAAAAAGCAAACAGCTCAGCTTTGCTTGATGGTTTGTGACCATCCATCTTCCTCTTGATGACATTCCAGAGGTTTTCAATAGGGTTCAAATCTGGAGATTGGGCAGTGCTCTCTTATTTTTCCAGAGCTGTACATATAGAGAAAGTGAGTAGCCTATATATATATATATATATATATATATATATATATATATATATATATATATATATATATATATATATATATATATATATATATATATATAAGATGTTAATGAATAATGCATGTTTTTATAGTTTGCTATTTCTGAGATTGAACGGTGTTCTTTATAATTCAAGAAATATAGGTTTAATACATTTTGATTTATGTAGCCCTTTATAAAAAGTCATACTTGTGTCCATTTTCTATGAATGGGTAGAGTCGATTCTAGGCAAAACCTGGGCTGATATCTTGTTAAGTTTGAAGACACCTTGCTGGACACATGGACCATCACCTGACAATATCTTTCAAACATATTTCACACAATTCTACTGGTGAATAAACATCACCATCTGGGCATCTCAATATAGCGCATCTTTTTAAACTTCTCTTGTAATTTCCTCAATATCTTGGATCCTGTTGTTTATTCAGACCTCAGATTGCAGCAAAAAATATAATGATGTATTGTAGCATTTGTGTCTATTAAAGGCAGAATAATATTTTAGAGATATTAAATCCTAAACATAGCTTCATAGATTAGATGCTTTTTTTCTTTTTCTTTTTTTTGATTAATGTGGAAAAATGTGGGAAATATTTTGTGGAAAAAGATATTAAAATTGACCTTTACAGACTTTAAGTCCATGCAGAGTGAACAAAATCTGCTTCATGCAGCAGCAGCCTTATCTGGACTGACCTGGAATGACGGAATTGTGCGTTTGTGTGATATGAATAGTGGCTGTTCTTTAGTGTTCTTGCAGGAGGTGTTCAGGATGTGTGTGTCAGCAGGAACACCACATGGAGAGGAATATTGCTGTAGGATTGCAGAAACCCTTCAGTACAAAGACAGATTAACATTTGAGAGTTCAGTGGAGCTAAAAAAAAACAAAAAAACATACAGATATGGAAGAAAGTGATATTGGTCATATGAATCATTCTTTAGCGTATTATCGACGGGTGAGCCGGTGCATGTTTTTCGCTGAACACCAAGAGAACAGTACAAGCCTGAATGCTTTACCCGCATGCCGAGGAGGACCGGGATCACCGGCTGCTCTGTTATGCGACGGGGAGACATTTAGCTGTCACGGTTTGCGCCCATTTGTCTCCTTAAAGGGGAAGCGTCACAGCAGCCATAAATTAGACAGCACTTTACACCACTTACGCCAACTGAGGGAACATGTTTTGGAAAAATGCAGAGGTGCCAACATTATGGTTAACAATAATAATTCACAAAGAGCACAAAAAGTTCAGTGAAGGGGAAGAGACACAGGACATGAATAACATTTTACGTCTGCTATCACTATGCGGCGCACACGGCCCTTTTGCTGGCAGTAGTTGCATTGTTTTGTTCATAAACCTGTTGATCAGTAGGAACAGCTCTTAAAATATTTCCTTCTTCCATTTTTTGTACCAATTTCGGCCCAGACAAGTAATTGTTGCGTTCAATATCTGTGCATCATCGTTAATGCTGTTAGTCAGCTCGTCCAACATGCACTAGGGTTTCTGTGTTAAAAATCTGTTTTCTCCATCTTCTTCTCTGTTCTAGAGAGGTTTTTTTTTCTCTTGCTAGCAATGTTTGCACCTCTGTGAATAATATTGTGTTTCTCCAGTTCCAAAGACAAAGGGACTCTGAAGCTGTTCTGGTGGCTCTTGATCGCACAAAGAATTTTTTTTTTTATTTCTCAGTATATATTTTACCACCATCTTAAATGTGCCTGTGCTATTAAGCAGAGTGAAGGCCTAATTATCAACATCAAAAGCTTTATTGAAAAATAATAACGCATCACTCTGTAGCACTGTGGATGGATATACAATGAGAAATTTTCTCCCGAAGTCTTTTTTTTTCCCTCAGCTATAAAGACGAAAATGAATCAATGCTTGTCCCCAAGTAATTTGTTTTTGTTTCAAAGCTGAGACATAACGGCGACCTTATATTCTCCAAGAAAATCTTTCAATTCTGACCGCTAGTCTCCTTCCCCTGATGGAGTTTTTATTTATTTATTTGCTTTTGTATCCCAATCACAAGGAGGAAGCTGTTAATACAAAATTTAATTTATACGTATTCTTTCAGAGGCAGCTGGAAAAATATTCAGATACTATTGCTTATGGCAAGGAATGGCTTTAATTGTTATTCTTTATGGTTATTTATCTCGTGTAATTCTGTATTTCGCAGTCCTTATAATATAGTGAATAATGTGGCTGTCACTCAGATGTCAGTGTCTTCTCATTGCCATTGTCTCCACTGATCCACTGCACATGTCATGCAAAAAGAAAGACACAAGTTAGACAACACCAGCTGTGTTACACATTTAACAGCAGAATGAATGAGCGGAAAAGAAAATAGAGAAATAATAAAAAACTTATAAGAAAAAGGAAAATGTATAAAGAAGCAATGCTGAAAATTAATGATGTAAATAAAATTAGTCATACTAAAGGTTGCTTTTTTAATACTGGATTTAATATAGTCAGATATTGTCTCATTTATTATCATTTTGTTCGATGCTCAGAAATGGAGGTCAGGGCTGGAGGTCAGAAATGCAGCATAAGCCATTTTGCTCTTGGATGAAGAACTGAAGCGCTTGCTGTGTAGCTGCCACTTGTCTCCCCCTAGCTGTACTGCATAGTAACTACATGCAGCTGCTTCATTCATGTGTTTATTTCCTATAGTGCTGCTGGCAGTTGTGGGTGTCCAGTCATTTGCTTCCTGAAGAATAATAGAAATATTATACCTGCACACGTGGAATATTAAATATGAATTTTGGTATGAATTAAATTCATATCCTTCAGTTCATATTGTTCAATGCTTCTTTTGTGGGAAAGCACTTGCCAGGAGCTTCTTAGTAGAAGATGGGTATCAGTAGTGAGGTTTATATATATATATATATATATATATGTGTGTGTGTGTGTGTGTGTGTGTGTGTGTGTGTGTGTGTATATATATATATATATATGTATATATGTATGTATATGTATATATATATATATGTATATATATATATGTATATATATATATGTATATGTGTGTGTGTGTCTATATGTGTGTGTGTAACTGTAGCTGTAAAGTTATAAAGTAATATAGATGCATGTGCATGTGTCTAATTGTGTGTGTGTGTGTGTGTGTACTCAGGTCCGACAGTGTTGGAGGTTTTTAACACCTTGCTCAAGCACCTCCGTATGAGTGTGGATTTCGAGCTGGGTGAAGGCTCTCGCAGAAACTCTGGAACGAGTGTGTCTTCCGGTCGTGGCAGAGAGAACGAGGAGCGAGTTGTCCAGAATGCCATCATTCAGACTATTGGTGAGTTGATCTTGGACACTTCCAATCTGACTCCTATCATCATCAATAGGTCAAAGCAGTGAACTAATGAACAGAAGATTGACTGATTGATATGCGGCACATTGTTAGCTTTATATTCAGAATTCTTCAGGCGACCTCCTAATGAACTGAGATAGTATGTATCATATTTTATCATCTGCATACGATTCTGAATGCTTTTCTGTGTATGCTTTGTGATTGTGTGTGCACAGGGTTCTTTGGAGGCAATCTGCCAGATTATCAGCGGGCAGAAGTCATGATGTTTATTATGGGAAAAGTTCCAGTATATGGTACACCTTGCCATTCTCTGGACACCGTCAAAATTGGGTAAGTGATTCTGTGTCTCTGCCTCTGCGTTTGCTTCTGCCTCTGCCTGTGTCTCTGTCTGTGTCTCTGCCTCTCGTCGTGTATCTGTCTGTGTCTGTTTGTACCTGCCTCTGTATCTGTGCCTCTGTGTGTTTCTGTGCCTCTGTTTGTGTCTCTGCCTGTGTCCTTGCCTGTGTCCTTGCCTCTGTCTGTGTCTCTGTACGTGCTTCTGCCTCTGGATGTGTATCTGTCTGTGCCTCTGTGTGTTTCTGTGCCTCTGTTTGTGTCCTTGCCTGTGTCCTCGCCTGTGTCTCTGCCTGTGCCACAGGTTTGTGTATGTCTTTGTGAGTGTGTATACTGTGTATGTATCTGAAGTTCGTGTGGCATTTCTGTGTCTATGCCTGTGATTGTGTCTGTGAATAACAGTTTTCTGTGTGTGTGCATGTATGTATACCTGTCTGTACATTTTTTTTGTACTTTTGTGTATCTGTATTTTACAGGTTTATGGTACATTTATAGACACTTGAGCTCTTACATGTTCCGGTTATGGTTTATGTGGCACATCACACTCTTTACACTGAGCGTGGAAGAAATTCTGCTGCTAGCAAAGCTCCACAGCCAAACATCTGGGATTCAGTTTTGTGTGTTTGCTGCACTACAAATTCTAACATTATTCCTATTTTATTCTTCTGTGTCTCACACTCTGTCCCTCTCAGACCCCAGGGTACTAAGAGGATTCAAACAATGCTCCTCAGTTCTCTCATTATGGTAAGTTACTTTTCTTGTATCCATTCACTATACAGTTGTGTTGTTAACACTTGAGGAGTTCACTACGCAGCATGTCCTGCAGTGTCTGCTGGATGAGGTGCTCTTTTGTAGGTGTGGTGCATTGTGTCCACAATCTGTTTTTATTTGTGCTTTCAGTGTGCGTGATTGTGTGTGTGCGTGAGTGATTGTGATTGTGCGTGTATGAGTGTGTGTGCATGCACATGTTTGAGTTGAGAGAGGGGACAGGACGAGCAGATGAGACGGACGCAGGTGTGTAAATGGTTGATATTGCCTATGACATTGCAGCCACCCTGAGTGAGTGTGTGTGAGAGAGAGAGAGAGAAAAAGAAAGAGAAAACAATCACGTGAGCAAGCGCACAGCTGCAGCTGGGTCTCATAATGAATGGCAAAAAGCTGTCAGTCAACCAATTAGGGCTACAGAATGGCTGGTTGTGTTTGTGTGTGGTTGTGTGAGACAGAGAGTGAGAAGGAAAGTAAACAGGCCTATGCATTTGCGTGAACTCACCTAGAACTTGCTTTCCAGTACTTCCAGTTCTACTTTGTGCCCATTTGCTATGACCTTACCACTAAGGCCCTAATTTAGACTTCCGTTGCCATAGACACAAAATTGTGTTAATTGTTCTCTGGCAGAAAGGCCTCATTTGCATATTTCCCCATGGTGATTAGTATGAAATGATTTAGCTTTCATTTCTGTATTGATACATGATTATCTGTGTTTATGCCGTCACTGGTGCATTACTGAATGACTCACACTGAACATGATGGAAAAATTTTAATGTGAGCTTCTAGAGAAGGAATAAGGTGAATATCACTTTTCATAAAAACAGCACTACAGTTGTGGGGAATGTTAAAATGCACCTGTTCTCATAGCCCCATTCTGCTTTTTCCTTCATACATGGATTACCTGATTTCATGTTTTGTGTATGTGTGTGAAGGTAACATCTGGCTTTAAGTGCAAAACAATGAGTGCGGGTTTGCCGGCCGCATTTCTGGAGCCTCTCTGCTCCATCTCTCTGATGGAAGACAGTGAGCTACGCCAACTAGTCCTTGAGATCCTACACAACATCATTGATCGCCACGACAACAGGGCTAAACTCCGTGGCATCCGGTGTGTATCTCATATAAATACATTTTCTCTGTCGTGTGTGTATCTATGTGTCTGGCTGTGCATATGTGACATTTTGCTTGAGGAAGGTATAATAGGTATGTTATGGGAATAATTTCTCCTCTTCTCAGAATAATTCCTAATGTTGCAGCTCTCAAAATAAAGAGAGAGAAGATCTCCAAACAGGATGTCATTTTCATGAAAAAGGTAAGACAACACACATGATTAAGTGATCAGATCATGTAGTTATTTATAGAAAATCGTTAAAACATTTGGTCCTGCAAAACAATATAGTACACCCTCCTTCAGTCTGTGCTTTTTGACAATGTGTGGTCCTCATCAACGTCTATACACAAAGAAATAACCTCAGGTGACGACATCAAAATAAATAAAAGATTTCAATATGTTAAAAAAAAGTAAACCAGCATTTATATACCAGGTGCAAAAACGTAAGTGCACTCTAAAATTCAGTGATACGAAACCAGCTGTAACAATGACTTGAAGTAAACATTCTCTCAAAGAGTTTCATCAGTCTCTCACATCCTTTTAGAGTAATTTTGGCTCACCATTCTTTACAACATTGCGTCCATTTATTAATGTTTGAGGGCATTTATTTATGCATGGCTTATATCCTTTTACAGCATCTCAGAGGGGTTGGGGTCTGGACTTTGACTTGGAGGGTACTTGTTTATTTAAACAGAGAATTGAAGCAGCGTGTGTTTGTGTGTGTACACACACACACACACCCTGATGCTGATGATTTTATTTGTTTTTCAATAAAAAACTATACATACAATGAGGGGAAAAAATTATTTGATCCCCTGCTGATTTTGTACGTTTGCCCACTGACAAAGGAATGATCAGTCTGTAATTTTAATGGTAGGTTTATCTGAACAGTGAGAGACAGAATAACAACAAAAAAATCCAGAAAAACACATTTCAAAAAAGTTATACATTGATTTGCATTTCATTGAGTGAAATAAGTATTTGACCCCTTTGCAAAACATGACTTAGTACTTGGTGGCAAACCCTTTTGGCAATCGTCGTCAGATATTTCTTGTAGTTGGCCAGCAGGTTTGCACACATCTCACATCTCAAGGAATTTGGGCCCACTCCTCTTTGCAGATCCTCTCCAAGTCATTAAGGGTTTGTGGCTGACCCTTCAGCTCCCTCCACAGATTTTCTATGGGATTAAGGTCTGGGGACTGGCTAGGCCACTACAGGACCTTAATGTGCTTCTTTTTGAACCACTCCTTTGTTGCCTTGGCCGTGTGTTTTGGGTCATTGTCAGGCTGGAATATCCATCCATGACCCATTTTCAATGCCCTGGCTGAGGGAAGGAGGTTCTCATCCAAGATTTGACGGTACATGGCTCCGTCCCTTTGATGCAGTGCGGTTGTCCTGTCCCCTTAGCACAAAAACACCCCCAAAGCATAATGTTTCCACCTCCATGTTTGACGGTGGGGATGGTCTTCTTGGAGTCATAGGCAGCATTCCTCCTCCTCCAAACACGGCGAGTTGAGTTGATGCCAAAGAGCTGGATTTTGGTCTCATTTGACCACAACACTTTCACCCAGTTCTCCTCTGAATCATTCAGATGTTCACTGGCAAACTTCAGATGAGCCTGTACATGTGCTTTCTTTAGCAGGGGGACCTTGCGGGCGCTATTGGATTTCAGTCTTTCACGGCGTAGTGTGTTACCAATTGTTTTCTTGGTGACTATGGTCCCAGCTGCCTTGAGATCATTGACAAAATCCTCCAGTGTAATTCTGGGCTGATTCCTCGCCGTTCTCATGATCATTGAAACTCCATGAGGTGAGATCTTGCATGGAGCTCCAGACTGAGGAAGATTGACAGTCATTTTGTGTTTCTTCCATTTGGGAATAATCACACCAACTGTTGTCACCTTCTCACCAAGCTACTTGATGATGGTCTTGTAGCTCATTCCAGCCTTGTGTAGGTCTACAATCTTGTCCCTGACATCCATGGACAGCTCTTTGGTCTTGACCATGATGGAGAGTTTGGAATCTGATTGATTGCTTCCTTCTGTGGACAGGTGTCTTTCATACAGTTAACGAGCTGAGATTAAGAGCACTCCCCGAGAGTGCTCCTGCTGTAATCTCAGCTCATTACCTGTATAAAAGACACCTGGGAGCCAGGAATCTTTCTGATTGATAGGGGATCAAATACTTATTTCACTCATTAAAATGCAAATCAATGTAGAACTTTTCTGAAATGTGTTTTTCTGGATTTTTTGTTGTTATTCTGTCTCTCACTGTTCAGATAAACGTACCATTAAAATTACAGACTGATCATTTCTTTGTCAGTGGGCAAATGTACAAAATCAGCAGGGGATCAAATAATTTTTTCCCTCACTGTATATAGAGGCAAATAAATAGAGTGCAAGAAAATATAAGAACATACAGGAAATGGCAAAAGCAGGACTGTGTGTGTGTATATGTGTATATATATATATACGTGTGTGTGTGTGTATATATATACACTATATTGCCAAAAGTATTCGCTCACCTGCCTTGACTCGCATATGAACTTAAGTGACATCCCATTCCTAATCCATAGGGTGCAATATGACGTTGGTCCACCCTTTGCAGCTATAACAGCTTCAACTCTTCTGGGAAGGCTGTCCACAAGGTTTAGGAGTGTGTTTATGGGAATTTTTGACCATTCTTCCAGAAGCGCATTTGTGAGGTCACACTGATGTTGGACGAGAAGGCCTGGCTCTCAGTCTCCGCTCTAATTCATCCCAAAGGTGTTCTATCGGGTTGAGGTCAGGACTCTGTGCAGGCCAGTCAAGTTCATCCACACCAGACTCTGTCATCCATGTCTTTATGGACCTTGCTTTGTGCACTGGTGCACAGTCATGTTGGAAGAGGAAGGGGCCAGCTCCAAACTGTTCCCACAAAGTTGGGAGCATGGAATTGTCCAAAATGTCTTGGTATGCTGAAGCATTCAGAGTTCCTTTCACTGGAACTAAGGGGCCAAGCCCAGCTCCTGAAAAACAACCCCACACCATAATCCCCCCTCCACCAAACTTTACACTTGGCACAATGCAGTCAGACAAGTACCGTTCTCCTGGCAACCGCCAAACCCAGACTCGTCCATCAGATTGCCAGATGGAGAAGCGCGATTCGTCACTCCAGAGAACACGTCTCCACTGCTCTAGAGTCCAGTGGCGGCGTGCTTTACACCACTGCATCCAACGCTTTGCATTGCACTTGGTGATGTATGGCTTGGATGCAGCTGCTCGGCCATGGAAACCCATTCCATGAAGCTCTCTGCGCACTGTTCTTGAGCTAATTTGAAGGCCACATGAAGTTTGGAGGTCTGTAGCGATTGACTCTGCAGAAAGTTGGCGACCTCTTCGCACTATGCGCCTCAGCATCCGCTGACCCCGCTCCGTCAGTTTACGTGGCCTACCACTTCGTGGCTGAGTTGCTGTCGTTCCCAAACACTTCCATGTTCTTATAATACAGCTGACAGTTGACTGTGGAATATTTAGGAGCGAGGAAATTTCACGACTGGATTTGTTGCACAGGTGGCATCCTATCACAGTTCCACGCTGGAATTCACTGAGCTCCTGAGAGCGACCCATTCTTTCACAAATGTTTGTAAAAACAATCTGCATGCCTAGGTGCTTGATTTTATACACCTGTGACCATGGAAGTGATTGGAACACCTGATTCTGATTATTTGGATGGGTGAGCGAATACTTTTGGCAATATAGTGTGTGTATATATGTATGTATATATATATATATATATATATATATATATAATATTAAAAACTGTATATAAAAATGCATATGTTCACCATTTTCCAGACCAGTGTTGTCCTTGTGTTACTGACTGTCCTCGATGTTAATGTGTGTTGTGACTGGGTAAGATCAGGACAGACACTGCTGGAGGAGACATTTTACAGTCTGATGGCCACTGACAAAAGAAATTTCATAAATAACACTTCCTTGCACAGCATGGTGGAATAGATCAGTAACTCCAGGATAATGGATTGGAGATGATGGGTAGCACTGAGCCTGATGGCTGAAATCCTTTTTTTAGCCACTATTCAGGGCTGTATGAAATAGCGCTGTCCTACTTGTCTAGCTTGTTCAGGCACCTGGGATCTTCTGAGCTGTTACTGTCTCACTAGACTGCAGCATTAAGGAATACATTTTCCACAGAAAAAAAAATAGCCCAGTAGTCTGCCTTACACACACTGAACTGCCCGAGACTTCTGAGCTTGCACTTCCAGTCCAGTCTGGTTTCAGGTTTGAACCACCTTCACTTTCTGTCCCTGTGCTGTCGAGCAGGTGTCTTTTTCTTTTCTAGGTCCAATACTATAATAATAACTAGGTGGTTTTTACACTGGTCACATTTGCCGTGGTCCAAATCAGAATGTGTTCGTTCCTGATGCCATTGCAGTGATGGACGGTTTCAGACTCACTTGATTACATCAAATCTTGATGCATTTGTGTTCTTGCTTCATTACAAACACGCATGGAGAACCCAACGTGACTCAGCTTGCTACATGTGTTGAGATATCGAAATGATGTTGACTAAAACATGCGGAGGTTTTCGAACAAGCATGAGTTGCGTTCACATTCACAGGAAACCCGGCACCATTCCAGCGCAACCGAATTCACACCTCCTCCTCCAGGTACTCTGGGGTGCGGTAATGCAGCGTGCTTCCTGTGTGGAGCTTTCTTGTCTTTTTCCTCACCTAATCAGCGGCGCTAGATCTAGGGAAAAGAGGAGCTAAGTGAATTAGTCAGAACTGCCAGCTCTGTTAGAAACACATTTAGCTCATTAGCCCTGTCCCAGTTCCGTTATACTATCAGATTACTAGTTTCACACGCTACTACATATTGTTCCTCACAAAGTGGAACGCAAAGTACTCGCATTGTTACCTGTAAGCTGAATACAAGTGATTCTAACCATCAATATTTCATTTATAATATCCGCTGTATTATTAAGGCCGGTATTAAGTCAGCGCCATTATCAGTTGTTTTGTTATAACCACAAGATATCATCTTGATACACAGTACACAACACCTAACAAACAAAACCTTTGAAATATTCAGTGCAATTCAATTTATTTGTATAGCGCCTTTTACAATGGACATTGTCTCAAAGGAGCTTTACAAAAGAAGAGAAACAGAGAAAGGAGAGAAAAAAAAAATATTAAATTAAATGATTAAACTATTTTTTCCCTATTTTATTTTATCCCTAATGAGCAAGCCTGTGGCGACGATGGCAAGGAAAAACTCCCTGTGATGATATGAGGAAGAAACCTTGAGAGGAACCAGGCTCAGAAGGGAACCCATCCTCATTTGGGTGACATTTGAC
Source organism: Hemibagrus wyckioides (assembly GCF_019097595.1). Taxonomy (NCBI): domain Eukaryota; kingdom Metazoa; phylum Chordata; class Actinopteri; order Siluriformes; family Bagridae; genus Hemibagrus; species Hemibagrus wyckioides. Next base: position 9,225,774 of record NC_080729.1, on the reverse strand, counting down.
AGTAAATAATGTAACTGTAGCTGATTAATGTCCTTTCTACAACAACAATCAATGGCCCATGAGGAATTATTAGGTCAGTGTAGTTTGTGAGGTCACTATAGACACTTATTCTTTGCTGTCACAAGCTGACAGATGTAATGGCAGATCTGTGACGGTGTGATAGTCTCCAAAGTGGGTCTGTCCACTGTTGTCTCCCGGTCACAGGCTATCCACACAGATCTATCCACAGCATCAGTGAGCACAACCAAGTGACGAGACTCCGACCAGGGGTAGAGGCAGTGGTCGCACTGAAAACTCAGGAGTGGGGTGTATAGCTCAACAGAGAAAGAGAGAGAAAGATATTAAGTATGCTTGTGATCATGTGATGTTTAAAGGCAATTTAGATTATGTGTAAAGAGCAGGCAGGGACTCTGGCAAGACTAGCTATGACAGCATAACTAAAAGGGAGAGCCAGATGGTGACAGACATGAAGGATTCCCGGGACATAAAGTGTCCAACCACCTCACAGTAAGCAAACCTGAGCAACTTGTGAGGGTGGTAAGGCGACAGCATCCAAAGATCCCAGTACACCAAACACTCTGTGCCCATGAACCTTCCAGATCTGCTCCATTACCTAAGAAAAACTATGCATTAAAAGCTTGACTAAACAAATGTGTCTTCTGCCTAGACTTAAACATTGAGACTGTGTCTGAATCCCGAACACTAATTGTAAGGCTGTTCCATAACTGTGCTGCTTTGAAAGGAAAAGCTCTGCCCCCTACTGTAGCCTTTGCTACTTGAGGTACTACCAAATAACCTGTCTTGTCAGAGTTAAGCAGGAGGAAGTTAGTGACCATCCACTGTCTAATGTCCTTTACACATCTCAATAAGCTAGTGTCTCTCATCTGACTTAGCTGTGTGTCATCTGCAACCGTGGAAGCTAATACCATGTTTAAGAATAATTGCACCAAGGAGTAGCACCTTGTGGAACACTGAACATAACCTTGGTATGCACAGAGAATTTATCATTCTAGCATAATATTAAATTCAAAACAATGTTGACGTTTTATGATTTTTTTTCATCGCTGTTTGAGGAATGTTGCTTAGAGGAGCTATTAAAATGTCGACAGATCTTTATATGGATAAAATTATTACCAAACAATCAGTAACCCAAGCTCAGGATTGAACCCAGGACCATGCAGCTGTTCCATTATGCCAGGAACTGTGACCTTTATTTTGCTTGCGCTACCAAGATGAGTTTCTCTGTCATCTTCCTTAGATAAGGTCAAACTGAAAATGACTATTTGCTGTTTACTGTTTAATACCCAGACATCCTTATTTGATGCAAATTGCAAAGAACCAACTATCCTGAAAGTGTTCTAAACATTCTCAGAAATGCTTCTGGCCAAACATAAACAAGGCATACAGGTCCAAATAATTTATTCAGTCAACAAGTTTGGAAGGTATTGAAGCTGAAGTGTTGATCTGCCTGCCTGTCTTCTGTCTTCCTCCTGTCTCTGTCTCTGTAGCATGGGCAGCAGTTGTACAGGCATATCTATCTGGGCTGTAAGGAGGAGGACAACGTGCAGAAGAATTTTGAGCTTCTCTTCACTGCTCTTGCTCTGCTCACAATAGAGCTAGCTAATGAGGATGTGGTCATAGACCTTATACGCCTCTCCCTCGCTCTGCAGGTACACACACACACACAGACACAGACAATAATCAGTTCACTACCTTGGTGTACTTAAATGATTTCCTGTCTATATTGGGTTATCTGTTTTGTAACTGCTTTTGTGACCGGATGCAGGATATGGCCCTAGATAATGAGGAGAACATGCCGATGTTTATTCGCTGTGGTATCATGGCACTGATTGCAGCCTACCTGAACTTCCTCAGCCAAATGATTGCCAACTCTGCCTTTTGCCAGCATGTCAGCAAGGTACATACACACACACACACACACACATACCCACAGCTGAATATATCTTTATTTTTTACTCGACTAATTACAGACTCCAGTTACATACTAACAAAAATATTCCTAAAACCTAAGTTTAACTACTAGAAAAACAAATACCATTCTGAGAGAGCTTCAGAGACTGGATGCTTTTTTTGTAAAGTCTATGGCTTATAGGTAGATACTGAACCTCAAAACCAACACTGCTAAGTTTCTGCCATCAGCATGGACCCAAGATAGAGAAAAATGAGACGCACAAATGCAGTGCTCTCAGTGTGTATCCGAATCCTTTAAACCATATGATTTTCGGCTGCAGGCAGATTTCGGAGAGAAGCTGGAGGACACAGCATTTATTTCCCAACTGTCATTGAGCAGGATTGTTGCTGCAGTGTTTGATCATTTCTCTTGCCATGACCTTTAGCCAGTTCCACAACACTGATGCACAACAGGACCACATGCAGTCACTGGCCTTCCTGAGTGCAGTTGGAGTGTGCATTTGTTAATGATCAGTAAAGTTTAAATATCTCTGCATAAAAAGCTTTTTCTTCTCGTTTTGTGTTTCTCCATGGCACTAGCAAATAGCCTGAATGTCCCTTTGTGGTTTCCCTTTAAAACTATGCTTTACATATCAAATATAGTTATTTGTAGGCATAGTTCATCCATAGTTCAGTGTTGTATCACATGCAAGCTGACTACAAACAGATGTTAATGTAACTTCATTGTTTATTGAAGTGCACATTTATTGAATCCCAATTTTACTGAGGAAAAAAGCCATCTGAAGTGAATTTTCAAAAGAATAGAAAAAGTCCTTGTGAGAATACTTTTGTTGGTCATTTCTCTAGTTTACTGGACATTTAAATCATTGTGTATAAAGTTTATGCACCGATGATCCCCATCATCGGGAGCACCAGGAATTTTAAAGCTGTCTGTTCCAGCTGACGTCTCCTCTCCTTGTAGGTTATTGAGTTGAGGAATATGGATGCTCCATACTTGCTGCCTGAGCATGTGTTTCGAGAGAAATGTGTGTAAGTATGCATTAGGGATGTATTAGAAAATGTATTGCCATGTATTTTTTGTTTTATTTTCTATACCAAAAAACCTTGCCAGAGAGAATTTCAGGACATTTGGTTGTGACTCGTAGCAGGTTGGAGGTTTTTGCTTTCATCTGGATGAGCAAAGATATATTTGTGGCTTGTGGTCATGAGTGAGCCACCAGATATGAAGCTCTGGAGAGAAGGAACACACTCATTAACATGAACTTGAGTTATTGTGTGATACACAGGTCAGTGGGTGTGTAAGAAGAAACCTAATAACTCCATTAGCAAGACTGAAAAAATTGTCCTGCACACATTTCTCACTGAGCTTGAAGAACCATCAGAGCCGCAATCCACAGATCATCCTGACAGTGCTGGCTAAAAGCTTTCTAGCCATCTGTATATTTTTCTACCCAATGTTTCAGGGACATAGTGGCCTAAACTTGCCAGTTTCCAAATGTACCTGTAATTAGTGGATGTGGACTGGAATGTTTAGGTCACGCCCATTAATTACAGCTACATATATATTCCTAACACCACTTCCATTGTATATTGCATCTTATACACCATCAGTCAGAAGTTTGGACACAACTTCTAATTCAATGTTTTTTGTTTAGGGATTTATTTTCTACATTCTAGAACAATACTGGAGATTTCAAAACTATGAAATAACACACATGGACTTAAGTAATCCATATGTAATGACAACAAAAAACAGTCAGTTGTTATTTTAAGACACGAAGGTCAGGTGTTCTGGAATAGTTCTTGCAAGAACAGTATTGTTAAGTGCATTTGCAAAACCCATCAAGCACCATGATGAAACTGGCTCACATGAAGACCATCCCAGTAAAGCAAGACCAAAACTGACCTCTGCTGCAGAGGAGAAGTTCATTTACAGTTACCAGCCTCAGAAATCACCAATTAACAGCACCTCAGATTAGAGCCGTTATGAAGGCTTTACAGAGCATTAGTAGCAGACATATCTTAATATCAACTGTTCAAAGGACATTATTGTGTATTTCGGCCACCTTCAGCATTGTTTTACAATGTAGAAAGAAATAAACATCAGGAAAGACCATGGAATTAGAAGGTGTGTCCAAACTTTTGACTGGTAGTGTATATTGTATCTGTCTATCGTATATTTTTGTGGAAATGCTTGTGTGTTCATTTCATGACAATTTCTACATATTTCACTTTGTTTCAGGTTGCCTAGTGCTCTGGACCGTGAGGCCAGTGGCATGTATTTTCAGACAGCTGACCTCGCTGATGCACTTTCTGGATCGGGATACAATGCTGAAAGGCTTGCTGTGCCATATATACCACAAGTTACAGGTATATACACACACACAACAACCACACACAGTTTTTCACATACATACAGTCTTCATCATTGCTTACACTGTCTCTGATTGGTTGTGTGTTCTTACAAAGTGCTCAAGTTTAGCATCTTACTAAATGAATAGCTATCATATACCTATAGATAGTATCATGGTGAGAAAAAAAAAACAGATCAGTATACCAGTCAGATTGTTGTCATGCTGCAAGGCTTAAACACGAGTGAAAAGTAACTATAGCTCCAAACTGACAGCAATTCTTTACTAATGTTATTTAGTGAAAGTATGATTTGTGTATGATTGTGGAAATTATTTGGCTTTGTTCTTATTGCTCTTTAGCTAACTAAATATACCAGGATATAAACATTTATCATTTTCAATAGTTCATATTTTTGTAACATAGCAGACTATTATAAATCTCTTTGTGTGTGTGTGTGTGTAGTGCTGTATACAGTAGGGAAGATTCTGAACAGATGCAAACAAGCATCCAGAGGTACATGTAGCACTGTAGAGAGTGTGTGTGTGTTCGTGTGTGTGTGTGTACATGTAGGATTTATATGCTTCTGTAGGTCAGTAGTTTGCACAGCCTCAGTGATCTAAACCAGCAGTATCCCCTGTGACCATGTGACCCTGATCTCAGACTTCCTGTTCTACCCCACCATAGCTGGTGCTCTGTAGTAAAACCACACAGTGCCCATTATTAATGCTTTAAACATAAATATTGAAATATGGCAATTATTACGGAAATGTATGTGTTGCATAATAAATCTGGTGTTCTGTAATTACTGTGCTCTCAACTGGATGGAATACTTGGTGAGTTTCCTCAGGCTTATACAGGCTCAGACTTCAGGCTTATACAGCAGTCTTCTTTTTTACTTTACACTGCATTGTAGTGTTGATGTGAAAAATCTGCAGAATTGTGTTTACAGTTTCTCGCTCTTAATGTCAGTCCTAACGTGTTTCTGATGTTCTATAGACTCTACAGGCGCTATAGATTGATTTGTTTTTTCCAGATGTTGCTGTTGTAAATGTAATGTTATCTTATAGATTGTAGTAGAGGTAAACAGTTGTCCTCTGGAATGTTTGTAACCATTAAGAACAATTCTTCATTTGCATCAACCCTATTTATAATTCTGGAAACTGTATAAAATTAACATTAGGTTTGAGGTACTGATAATCATACTGATGTTCCACAGATGAAGACCGATTGACTCGGAGGAAGAGTTTTGTGGACACTATCTCACTCCAGGTGGATATCCTGTCCAACAGCCTTCCTGACCAGGTAATATAAAAAAATCATATTTATTATATATCTGGTAAATTCTAGTTGTGCTCACCAACTTACTATTTGTCCTGTCTGTGTCAGTGTAGGTGTGTTGGAATAGGATAAATACACTAAACTGAACTACAGGAGTCTAGAACTGGAGTTGTATGAACTATATATCCACCATTTATGTTTAGTGTCGTATGTTCTATATGTACCATTGTTATTTTCAAAAGCTACCATACTAAAGTGTGTATGCTTGTGTGTTTTTCTCTAGTCACAGTTAGCAGAAGAGATTACCTACGAGACTCTGAAGAAGGCCATTGGTAAGAAGTTCATCTCTCAAATTTTCCTCTCTCTTTGTGCACCTATGGGTTAGGGATGGGCTTGGATATATATATTTGTGTGTGTCTGTGGTGCATTGTTTTTTTTTTTGTCCTGACTGTGTCCCAGACACCACTGGTTTGGAAGAGCAGGAGAGAGAAAAGAGGAGGCAGGTGATGGAGAAATTCCAGAAAGCTCCGTTTGAGGAAATTGCAGCACATTGCGAATCAAAGGTACAAAACTGTGTGTGTGCAGGTGTACGAGTGTGTACAACACAGACAATTAACCAGATCAGCAAAGGATTAGAAATATTAAAATTAAAAGCAAGCGACATTCACCTGGTTTTCAGGAAGACTTGGTTGCACATAAATAGTCTTTGTGAAATGTCCAACAGCTAACTGGTCACTGGCAAAGAGCAGCCTTAGTACCTGGATTGTTCCTGGCCAGAAAGCACACTGCAGAACTTTAAAGGATGTAAGAATGAAGTGTGTAAATGAAGTGTACAAACTGCTGGGTTTAAAAACACTGTTGGTGCTATAAACAAACTCTGGGTGTGTCTCACTGTGTTTAGGCGAACATGCTGCATGATCGTTTGGCTCAGATCTTTGAGCTGACCATCCGGTGAGTCCCAGTTTCATCTTGCACTTTTCCACTCCATACTTTTATAGGGAAATAATCCTTCCACATTTTAAGTATTTATTTATGAAAAAAAAGCAATTATCTATTATCTAAAGCTATTAGAATGCAAACATTTCAAGCTTGAGAAGCATCTACAAAAAAGTTAAATAAATATATATTTGATTTAGCTCTTTATGAAATAAGAAGAAATATTAGTTCCCTTTCCAATATTCCAGATATTTTCAGTTGCTGTTATAGTGTTGCAGAGGAACAGCCACAAAAAAAGTTCCTCTTATCACTTACAGGTTTCTCTCTCCCTCTTATCACAACAACCATTCCCCTATTATCTTTTTCCCCTCTCTCTTGAAGTTAATCATAAAAAAAAAAATATATCACAGCTTGTCGTATTACTGAGTAACTGGAATGCATGAAGTTAAGAAAGACTCTGCTGTGGTGGGAAAACTTCAGGCCGTTACAAAGCGCTGACACTCGAGACTCACTTCATAAATGTGTCCTTACAGTAAAAAAATCACCATATCGACAGTAATAATAATAATTTCATATGTTTATTATCAGGCTTATTTAGGCCCCAGTGAACAAGCTGTCACTATAGAGACGATAATGCATTGGAGTTACAGCCTGCACCACTGTCTGGGGAAGAAAATGAATCAACATCCTTGAATAATGATTAGCAGCGCTGTGCTTAAATGAGGTTTAATTTCCTTATTGTCATCCTTACATCACAATAGTGCAAAGTTGGATGTCTTTTCTTCTTTCGTGTCTCTTCACAGCCCGCCGCCGAGTCCATCTGGTACCGTGACGGTGACTTCAGGCCACGCCCAGTACCAGTCTGTTCCCGTCTACGAGATGAAGTTTCCTGACCTCTGTGTCTACTAAGCCTCAAGCTTAGCTGTCTCACTGTCACCTTTGCCCTTTACCAGATCACCACAACATTGTGTAATTGCATCCATGCACCTTTACATGCTAAGCGTTCACCTTTAAGCAGACCAGCACTGTAAACTTTGACACCCAAAAAATCTACTTAATCCCAAGCACCAAATTGTCACTTGCTTTTAAACAGTTATTTAAATTCACACCAAGAAATAATGCAATAATCAATTATCCCAATTACTGTCAGCAGCTATGGAATTATTATGTCATTATACACCTAGTCATGTAGTGTATGATGTGTGTGTGTGTGTGTGTGTGGCTGTGCTGGTTCAGAGGCCTTTGTCTCTGTGAATCATAGACTTGAAACAAAATGTTTACATCTAATATCTCAAAAACGTGCCCTTGAGACTCAGCACTCCTGTATGACATGGCTTTAGCATGCAGGAATCTCCTCTATCTGAATGTATGACTGTTTGAGCCTCAGTAGAACATGCCTCTCGGAGTAAATGTTCAGCACCCTCCCTTCATTTGCCACAGTTTGCTTTGTGTGAGCTCATATGCCACAAAGTTTCAATGGTTTCTGGGCTATATGAACTTCCAGCCTTTTTTTTTTTTTTATAAAATTGTCCCAATTCCTAAAACACTTGAGCCAACCCTCGATTGCCACATGATTACTGAGCCCTGAAAATGTGGACTGGGTGAATGTATCTATCTGAAATGTTCTGTAACATATCCATATGTTTTATTATGTATAATCTTATACAGAGTTTGTTACTTTTTTTGGCTGGATGTGCACTTTAGAGACGCAAATAAGAGCACAAACTGTGATTGTGACAGTCATGTCACCAAAGAGCCCCCAAACACACACACACACACACACACAAAATTGCTATCTGCAGCTTGTAATTCATCCAGAGGTTGTGTTGAAACCTTCTGAAACATTTGGACCATTGTTTTTCTGCACATTTTTGCAGAATGCGTTGTAATGTTGGACAAATTTAGAAAGTTAGCAGCTTCAGACTTCAAGAACATGCCACTCATCTATATTCTTATAGATAGTTATATGACTCATATAACGTTAGGCTAAAGGGTTCTAAGTATAAAGCGAGCTTCTTAGTGACTTTATTCTTCTAGCTAAGCAAAAGTACATACAAGTAGAATGTTGAAGCTTAAAATGTGACTGTTAAAAGCTTAAATACTATGCTGTAAATCTCTGAAATCTTATGCTGTAAATGTAGGCCTCAGTGAGCTTTTTTTAATCCACTGTTATTATCACACAGTTTTGGGGGTTTTTTTTGTTGTTGTTTTTGGAAACTGTTCTGCCTGTGTGATGGTGTAATAGGGTTAGGAGATTTCAGGAAAATTTGTAGAGTCAGAGCTTGATAATCTTAGCGCTGTCAGAGTAGTCTAATACAGATCATCTTAAATCTTCCCTCTTCTGTTCCAGGGCTTCACAAAAGAGCCATCTGTGTAAATGAGCAGTGTTATGAAAGCTGTTCTCATACAAATTAGACTGAAAATCCGCCAGAAAAGCTGTTTGCATTGGCTGGATTTGTAGCGCAAAAGGATTCAGGATGGTTTTGTCAGGATAACATTAGAGTGTTGAGGAAGTCAGCACACATTTTACCTGCTTACAGTTAATTAGATTTGATCCTACTGCATTGAACAGACATTGAGTTGCTCACGTTTGGACACTGAAATGTTTAGTAGAAGAACTGACGGGTATAAAACGGTGTAAAGAAATCAATTAGTGTGAATAAGAATGAAGATCCAGCAGTTTGTTGGTTTGTTAGCGTTTGGTTCTGGTGAAGATTTTCTCGTGTCCGATTTCAGACAGGATTATTGAAAGTGACTTGATTGGAGCTGCACTGTGACTATAATCACTATGCTTTGTGTCTTGGAGTAAAATGTTCTGTGAATCCCAGATTCATAAACTATGAAATGTAAAATATTGTATACTACATCATTGATGAATTCTCAAGTTTGTTATAAGGTGTTGATTCATTTCCTATAACAGCCGCTCTGACAGTAATGTCTGCTTTAGTACAAATCTAGGTAATTATTCATGCGCTTGTTTTAACAAGTTCTCACTTTTGTAGTAAAAACACACGACTTAAACCTGTAGCAGACACTTCACATCATCTAACCAGCAGCCTACCGAGAGATTGAATCAATTAGTTCTTTTAAAAAGATGTATAATCACTGATATGGTGAAACATTCTGTAAGGAGTTTATTTAACATGTATAGGACCAGTCTCATGTGAAACAGTGCATTTTCTCTGTGGGAGAGTCTTACTGACAGAGGAATTTGCATTTTCCAGTTTCTTGTTCACATGACCAACTGGAGGTTTTCTTGGTCTCATTTTGGTCTCTTTCCGAAACATTCCTCACCATTAAATATCACTTTAAACTAAGAAAATAAGAATAGGAATTTTTTTTAAATAACTGATGGTATCTAAGGAATAAGCGACCAAGGAACACAGTTAATGAACAATGATGTATTCTTTCAAATTCTTTGATTATTTATTGGATTGATTGTGTTTCTTTTGTTAGTAGAGTTATTTAGAGACTATAGCACACTGTAGAGATTTTAGGTTTGAAGATTATCTCCAGGTATATTTTCCTGTTCAGATTTTGATAGAAACAGACTTGTGTAAAATGCACAATTTTTACTCATGCATACAAAATCATTGATAAGAATTGTGAACTGTGATAAGAATTTATTATAGTACTTTCCTGCGACTGTGCTATGAAAACTTGATTTAAAAAATATATATATATATTTTTTTTTTGAGGAGTTGCATGCATAGTGATGATGAGTGAATATGGGCTTCACAGAATGTAGTATTGATGCTTTATGTTGGTGCAGTGACTCACTGGACTCTCTGTGTGTTTCGGTTCTCAGGCCACTGGATGCCATGCACAGTGTTTGGTGTTTTGTGTTTTCACTCGGTTATATACACCTCACTGATAAACACACACACACACAGTTCACTGGTCTGTCTATGTATCCATTCATCCATCAACAAATTTTATTCTTCTGGATGATCTTTTACTTTAGTCACTTTCGATCTTTAGGGCCAGGCGGTTTATTACTTGCTAAATGTCAGTGCACAAATGACAAATGTTTAAATATTACCATAAATTAATAAAACAGGCAAATTTCGGTAACACTGTGAATAGGTCAGTAATTGAAAATGTGACATATCTTTTATTTGTGTGATGATGAGAGAAGTACAGGAACATTTCCAGTGGTGCAAGAGGACCACTTTTTAATTGTCAAACATTGTCAGTATTGATGATTTGTTGAAGAAGTGAAAACACAAACGGAATAGTACAGAGAACTACTACACACACAGACAGGCACAGTGGAGCGCTGTGGAAACTGTAGCTGTGACTTTGTGCATGTAGGGAAAAGTCATGAGGTGAAAAGTGCAGGAGAGCCAGAAGCTGTTATTGATCCGATTCTTCGGTCGAGTGAATGAAGTGATTAGTTGACCAGGTCAGTCTTTGACAGAAAGCCAGCAGTCCTACTTTGCAGGAAAAGGTGAGCAGACAGGAAATGAGCTCATGGCCATTAGACGACTTTGACCTTTTTGGGCTAAGATGCTGCATTACAGCCTGTTGCTTAGCTTTCGTTCTGCTTAATGAGCTAATAGAAAGAGACCTTTAATTCTACACAGATTTCTGTGTTTATACGTTCTAGTCTGTAATAATGATCTATTTTGTAATATTAGTGCAATATATTTTTGTCTTAATAGCAAATGTGTATTTTTCCTGTTGCAGTAGTATGTGTCTGTGGGTGTGTAGAGCTTGAATCAGACTCTTGCATGCTGGGCTTTTATATTATTGTAATCATTAGGCAGTAGGAAAAGGGTAAACAAATCCTATTCTTATAATTGCAGTGGCAAGAACGTTGCTGTTATCTTGAACGGACAACTGTTGAGCCAATGGTGTATTTTTTGTGTGGGGGGGGTTCCGTCTTTACTGGTACTTGAATCATGGCTTAATAGTAATGTGTGTAAATGTGTCTCTTTAAGGCTGTGCTTCTACACGCACTTTTATAGGGTTTACCTGTATGACTGAGTTCTAGACTGCCTTGAACAGTTACTGGGTCCACTGAACAACCACTCAGTGTTTATCCTGATAGGCAACCTTGAGTTTTCAATACATTGACGTGTGTGTGTGTGTGTTTGTGTGTGTGTGTTATGAAAAGCAATGCAGCCTTCAATTTGTACAATCATGATCACCAGCTATGGCATTCACATTTCAATGTAAATGTTTAAATGTAAAAAATAAGAATAAAAAAAACACTAAGACGCTATAAACTTTGCTGCCAAATTTCTGTCTAGCAGGACGTTTGATGCTCAACCACTTTCCTTTGCACAGCAACATCAAACAATATCAATAAAGATTTTATATTTAAAGCAATACTATCTGTTAAGTGTGATTAATTCTTTTTTAATTAATTTTTTTTTTCTGTGTGAATATTTGTTATTCATTTTATTTTAATATAAGGAAGAAGTTGGGAATAGGAATACACAATGATTTATTATGCTCAAGTTCTCAGGTTAATCAAGCATCCTCTTTCCATGCAAAAGATTTTTAAAATAAGGGTCTTCTACTGACTACCTGACAGATGCATCTATAACAGAGCAAACAGGGATCTTTACTTAATGCTCTTAATTTACTTAATAGTCTCTATTTCCCTGAAATAACTCAAATCCTCGACTTCAGTTGTAATTTCAGAAATGAATATCTTTCCAGAATTGATTGAGGCTCTTACACTGTATAATTACATTTATTAAAAACATAAAACACTAAATAATACATATAACTGGCAAGTAGTTCATGTAGTAGTGTTTAACTGAGGCTAACGTTAGCTACCTGCCATTTGAATGCACCTTGATGGTATGGATAGTGTAGTCTTGTCTTTTACTTTCTGACAGGATGTGTGAGCATCCATCAGTATTGTTTATTTGGTGCACTAGATACTTTGGGATGTGATTTTGACTCATATTTCTAGCTTTCTTCATCTTCTCCTCCTTCCTCTTCATCTTTTCCTTTTTCTTTGTCTTCTTTCTCTTCTTCTTCTTTGTCTTCTTTCTCTTCTTCTTCTTCGTCTTTCTCTTCTTCTTCTTTGTCTTCTTTCTCTTCTTCTTCTTCTTTCTCTTCATCTTCTTCTTCTTCTTTCTCTCTTTCCGTTTTTCCTGCATTTTCCCTTTCTTGCTGCTTAGTGTTTCCAGGTTTGCCATGTGTTTGCGGACGTTGCAGTGGCTGTGAATGTGTTTGTAGATCTGATTTAGTTTCTGAACTCTCCTGGCTGGAGTCAGCATTGGTGGATTGTGGATCTGGGTGTGGTCTGCCCATGCAGGAGGGTCGGGGACCAGAACATTGCGAGGTGACCGAGTGGTTGAAATGAGATGCTGCCATGCATTCGGCTGTGGTGCGATCACACGCACACCGCAGCCGATCACACACACTTACTCCCAGACCTAAATCGGAGAAACACAACAGATTATGGTGAGTTGTTATATTTAAAGTAAATTTCTTAACTACCTTAACTAGGGGCCAGACATTACACAAGCTGCCTCCTAAGCGTAACTCTGTGTACTCTCTCAGCAGCTCCAGTATTTATTCAGAATATTCTGTATTCAGACCTGTGACATAACTACAGATGTGCACACCGCTTGGGTTGCAAGGATGCACTGCGGGTGGCATGTCTCAGTTAAGCCCAGACCAGAAACCCATATTTGTGTTCTGGTTTGATTCTTTTTCCACAGACATCCCCTTTTAGAAATAGAGGTGGTGTTACTTCATTGGCTGAAAAACCGAGCATTGGTGTTCCAAATCACTGACTAATTAGCAAAGAGGAAACTGATTTGGTGCACCCTGCAGTGGCAGCTTGGCATGGGATTGGCATGGCATGGGATTTAAATTCCCAAATTCCAACCTTTCAATAGTAGCGGTCTAATGTCTTATCTACAGACATTTTCCTGCAGGAAGAAAAGGGAATTACTCTTGGTTGTTCATCAGAAGGTTCAAGCCCCAGTTCCTCAAGCTACCAGTGCTGGGCCCTTGAGCAAAGCCCTTAACCCTCTTAGCTCCAGGAGTGCTGCATCATGGCTGATCCAGCATTCTGACACAAACCTCTGCTTATACGAAGAAAGAATTCCACTATGCTGTAAAGTCTCTTTTTCTACTGTGGCAGTATTATGAGCAAGACAGACATTATAGATTAAATAGAATTGGATGTGACACTCAGGATGCTGGCCAGCCTATGGTACCGCCAAGGGCCAGTTTTAATATTGCTAAAATAAGGTATATTTAGAATACAGTATGTTTGTCTTATTTCTTCTGGAAACTGCACCTGTCATGGCCAAGGACTTGGTTGTAATCCTGCCTTCTTGATTTGTAATTATCTTTGCCAAGAGCAGATCACACATATCCAAATGGAGAAGAATCATGTGACTACATGGCAAATTTACTGCTGCTGATTGCTTGTATTTTTCCACAAATATACCATACTTAAAAGATCTTGCATGAATGTGGGTCAGGAATATAGATGCTGTCTTCAGGTTGCAGTTTCCACTGGAGGTGTGGCTCTAAATCCCATTTCTGATCTGCTTACCCCTCAGTGCAACATTACCCAACTTTTGAAATTACACTTTATTTGCTGCCAAAGGCGAATGAGAGTTGTGTATATATCCAAGACTAAAAGCCCAGTGAGGCACCTGCAGTACTTTTGCCCACAAAGTAACATCTGTTTTGGTTATTTTTGCCTTTCCCTTTCCACAGAGATATATATGGCACATTTGTCTTGTTCAGTCTTGAAAAGTGTCGCTTTATACAAGGCTAGTTGTCAAGAGAGCTGAGCATAAGGGCAGATAGGTTTCCACTAAACAGGTTCTCTGTAGTGGAGATTAGGATTAGGGTTTTGATGCATTCTCATGCATTAGTAAACATTGGTTTATAATGGACACTTATAGTGGGTTTCACTTAGTAGCCTGGTCTGATGAATCTCGATTTCTTCTAAGGCACACAGATGGCAGGGTCAGAATTTTGCACCAACAGCATGAATCCATGGGCCCACCCTGCCTTGAGTCAACAGTTCTGGCTGGTGGAGGTGGTGTGATGAAGTAGGGGAAGTTTTTATGGCCCACAATGGGCCTGTAAATACCACAATCATTGCTTGAATGCCACGGCTTATTTGAGTATTGTTGATGATCATTGCACATTCCTTCATTGCCACAGGTTACCCATCTTCTAATGGCTACATTCAGCATGATGATGTACCATTTCACAAAGCAAAAGTCATCTCAAACTGTTTTCATGAACATGACAATGAGTTCTTTAGTAGGCTTCCCAGTCACCGAAGAATCCACTAAAATACCTTTGGGTTGTGGTAGAACAGGAGATTTACAGAAAGAAAGTGCACCTGCAAAATCTGCAGGAATTCTTTCATGCAATCATGTCAAAATGGACCAGATTCAGTGTTTCATCATCTATATGAATAGAATAGAATAGAATAGATGTTTTTTTTTGTTTTGTTTTTTGAAAGCGAAGGGAGACCCTACCAAGTATTAGTATAGATTATTTAATAAAGTTAATAAAGTCTGTGAGTATAGATCATTTTATATACCTACAAGATAAGTAAACTCACATTGAGGTTTGCTGTTGTGGCAGGTGGTGTGAATATTGAGTTTCCGGTCTCTCCTGCAGCCTAGCAGTGTGAGCTGCTCCAGACAACACTGATGCAGAAAACAACACCTAAAGAATAGCATAAGGCATAAAAGTCAAAGGCAGTTCTCACACATATGGGGGTGGGAGCTACTGTGCTAATGTGCAACTCTGTGTGTGTGTGTGTGTGTGTGTGTGTGAGTGTGTGTTTACCGATCCATGTTGTCTTGAGGGATTCCACTACCCTGCTGTCCACAGTAGCAGCCATAGTGCTCATACTCTTGAGGACAACGTCCGGTTAGGCAGTACAACATTTCCCCCAAAGCTGTAAACTCCCTTATTACCTCTCCAGTGGAGCTGTACTGCATAAATGTCATGCTGCACTCTGAATATACACAGAAAACATACAGTATACTCAATATTCTAGCTCTACACTATACACACAACTGCAAAAATGGCAGATAATAATAATAATAATAATAATAATAATAATAATAATAAACAAAATTATTAGTAGTAGTAGTAGCAGCAGTAGTAGTAATAATTATAATATATATATATATATATATATATATATAAATAAATAGTTTTATTAAATGTAAAAAATAAATGTTTTATTTGTGTTACTTGTGGGTTGAGTTCTTTCTGTCTGTCTGTCTGTCAGTGGTGGAAATCATAACCCACTTTGACCAAAGTTTTTACTGAGTTCTTACAGTTGTAAGTGTTTGACTGGTCACTTGGCTTCAATAAACCTCACTGTCACAGCTAAATATGTAACACACCTATGTACATATTAGCATTAATTCAGCCAGGTTCACAGTCAAACACATCAGCACTACATCACCCAAGAGCTGTTGCTGATACTTTTAGTTGATATTAACTTAGTTTTAAGCATTATATCCACTCCTTTCAAAGTAAATGTGTAGGTTCAGGATTGTTGGCTAGCTAGCTGTGGCTCTGTGTGTCAGGCTATGCTTGAAAAATGGTACACAGACATAAAATCTAAACATAAAGCATTCAAACAAAAATCATCTGTGGCTGGAAGCAGAAGGAGCAGGATTGACTGCTGTCTAGGTGGGAGGAATGACATATTCTCCCTTTCCTGTCAATCACAGAGACACTCATGTATGGACTCAAGGGTTTTTTAGGTTGTCTTGGAGGAAGCATGTGCTAGCCTTCATCTCTTGATTAACAGCTGTTGTAGTCTTGCTTGTGTTTGGAATTGGCATGTGATCTGAACTTATAAACATAATAAACAACACATATATATATATATATATATATATATATATATATATATACATACCTAATAAAATGTGATTTAGTAAGATAAAAATGTTTCTATAAACAGATTATAAATTTTAGGTTACACTTCTTTAACTAACCACCAGGATAGCGGTTTAGAGTTGATTTCATTTCAGTTTAATATAGTTTATTGACATAAATAGTTTAAATTCTTTACATTGGAAGAAAATATATTTTTAATAGAATGAACAATTCAATATCTATATACCAGTTGTAGTTTTATATCTACACTGCAAATAATGACCAAACAAATAAAAGTACCTTTAATATAAGCAAATTAGCTTAGCTTCAATTAACCAAATATAAGATTATTACTATTCCTAGACGATTTCAAGCTTGAAATAGTCTTGTTCTTGGGTTGTAACATTTTTCTTTCTAAAAGAAAATACTCTCCACTGTAAGATGTTCCAGTAGCATTCAGACCAGTTTCTCTCACCGTCTGATTGTGAGTCTAGCAGAATCTCTGACAGACCCGCTGCCTCCAGCAGTGGCCAGGAGAAGAGTGGCATCATTCGCTTTCTTCTCTTAAGAGGCTCTGGAACAAGCATATGCAAGTTAGACATTATTAAAATACTATGATATATATTAGTTTTTTAGAATTGGAAATTGTGAGATATCATGCTTATTAAAGAAAATAAATAATATGTATGCCATTTGTATTAGAAGCATTGACGCCCTCTGAATTGACCTGATTCTTGTCATAGCATCTGTCTTCTATAATAAAACTAGTAGCAGAAAAAAGGCAACTGACGTAAGCTGTCATAACATTACACATGATGGCAGCGATCATGTTACTTACACGCAACTGCAATATGGCACTCTTTTCACTGGACATAAACTGACGTGGCAACTGCAGACAATGTGCTAAGACATGTTTATGGTATGTCTGTGTATCTTTCTTTTAGTCTTACTTTTTGCCTCCTGGGAACTGTCCACTAGCTCTCTCTTCATCTCTTCATATCTCTCTTCTCCCTCTTCTTCTACTTCTTCTTTGTCTTCTTCTTCTCCCTCTTCCTCTTTAGAATAGCTGTGTGTAGTGGTAGACGGGGTGTTATTGGGTTTGAGTGTGTGAGGAAACCTGGGTGGTGGTGTGTGTAGCAGATGTGGCTCAATTTTATGGCTGTGTGTAACCGGGACTCTCCATATGCCGCCAGGGTTTTGTTGAAGTGTCACCGAGGTTTTTTGGGTGATTGTAGGCTTTGTATGTAGTGTATGTGAGGTGTGTGGTGATGTTGTGAAAGTTTGTAATGGTGTGAATGTTCTGGAAAGTGAAGTGTGTGTGGTGTGACTGTGTGAGGTATGGTGTGTTACGGGCATACTTGTCAGCGTTTTCGGGGATAATGTTGAGGTGGTTTGTGATGGGGTGTCTGCTCTGACTTCTGTGTGTTGCTTAGGATTTGTAGGTAAGAGGTTGGAGGTTATGGGTGTGAGGGTGATGGCATTCAGTTTAGTTGTGTGACCAGCAGTGCTATCCTGTATTTCTGCGCTCATATGTAGATTGTCTTCATCACTATGGTCTTCATCCTGACTCTCTGAGTCTGTCACCTCCTCGTTTTCTGAGAGATGCTGTGTGGTGGTGAGTGTGTGTGTATTAGCTGGTGTGTGTATCTCAAGCAATTTGCCCTGATCTTCAGTGATCTTGGTTGGGGTGGTAGCCTGCAACCTTTCTGCTATCTGTTCATCCTTGCTGTTTATCTCTTCCCTGCTTTCATCTCTATTATCCTCAGGAGACAGCTGTGTAGGAGTGGGCGTGGCCTCCTTGTTTTGTTTGACTGGCAGGGTCAGGGTTACTGTGTGAAACAGTATTTGATTGGTTGCTGTCTCAGATGGAGTGGATACCAAAGAGATATGAATGCCTTGAGACATTTTAGCTTCTTCCTGTTCTTCCTGCGATCTCTCCACACTCTCCCCACCTTCATCCATCTCCCTCATCTCTTTTGACTCGTCTTTGCTCTCCATCTCTTTGTTCTCCATCCCTGAAGTGTTCGGGTCCAATTTTGCAGTGTTGTTATCAGGGTACCCTGACGTGTGTGGCACTGTAAAGTCAAAGGTCACTGCGGTAGTTTGAAGAAGCATTTTGTCCTTCAGGAGGGCTTCATCTTCACCTTCATCTTTTTCCAGCTCTCTTGTTAAATCATTTGTCCAGGTGTGTGACAGTGCAGGTGGAACTGCAGTGATGGAGTCCAGTGGATGTGTGTGCACACTCTCTGTCTCTGAGTCAGGGGTGTATGTTTGTGTTTCAGGATACACTCCATGGTATGGTTGTGTCACTGGTGTTAAATCTAAATTCTCGTTGTCTGTCAATAACAAAAATAGCAAACCATGTAAAATGTATGAAGCATAAGGCATAGTGCACCAAACACAATGAAACAAAATTTTGAACCAAAATCTCATTCAAGAAATGACTGTAATAATGAATTTTTCTTCAGTCACATGATTACAGTCGTCCTGGCAATGTGGTGATATTAGCCTTTTCTTTTCTTTTCTTTTTTTTTTTTGCAAATATGTGCCAACTATCATGAAAACCTAGTGAAGCAGAAGCCTTCTGTGACTTCTGCTCAATAATTAGCATTTCCTCTGCTTTACTTTTAACAGAAAGGTCACAGCCCCATTCTTTTTGTTGTGTATTAGCTAACACTTCTAAGATTTGTGAATGTGCAGGTCATAGATCAGCTTGAGGAACCTGACATTACTATTTCCTTTCAATTTCCCACGCATATGAATTGTTTTTCTCCAGGTTTCTGATGCAATTACATTTTAAAAGCACACATTTGCATAACATTCTGATGAACGCTGACACACACACATTTGCATTTTTTTTTCCAGCACCACAACTACACATCATTTTGGCATTTTCTGCTATGCTTTCTGACCCGAATATATATGAATGCATGCAAACTCAGTTTGAAGGCTGCACTGAAAAATGTGCTGGGTTTAAGATTTATATTCTGTATAGTTTACATAAACATTTAGTTTTTCATCAAAAACGTCATTTCATTCTTATATTACATGTAATTTAAACAGGTTTTAAATTATTAGTTTGAATTATGCAGCCAATGTGATCAGTTCACAGTGATAATAACATGATCCATTTGGCTTTGGGTTGTTGAGTTGTATGGTTCTGGGTTGTTAGTTTGGATAGCTCTGGGTTGTTGGGTTGGATAGCTCTGAGTTGTATGGCTCTGGGTTGTTGGGTTGGATAGCTCTGAGTTGTATGGCTCTGGGTTGTTGGGTTGGATAGCTCTGAGTTGTATGGCTCTGCGTTGTTGGGTTGTATAGCTCTGGGTTGTATGGCTCTGTGTTGTTGGGTTGTATGGCTCTGGGTTGTAAGGCTCTGGGTTGTATTGCTCTGGGTTGTTGGGTTGTATGGTTCTGGGTTGTTGGGTTATATGGCTCTGGGTTGTTGGGTTGGATAGCTCTGAGTTGTATGGCTCAGGTTTGTATGGCTCTGGGCTGTTTGGTTGGAAAGCTCTGGGTTGTATGGCTCTGGGTTGTTGGGTTGTATGGTTCTGAGTTGTTGGGTTGTATGGCTCTGGGTTGTTGGGTTGGATAGCTCTGAGTTGTATGGCTCAGGGTTCTATGGCTCTGGGTTGTTTGGTTGGAAAGCTCTGAGTTGTATGGCTCTGGGTTGTTGGGTTCTATGGCTCTGGGTTGTTGTGTTGTATGGCTCTGGGTTGTTGGGTTGTATGGCTCTGGGTTGTTGGGTTGTATAGCGTTGGGTTGTATGGCTCTGGGTTGTTGGGTTGTATGGCTCTGGGTTGTTGGGTTGGATAGCTCTGAGGTGTATGACTGGGTTGTTGGCTTGTATGGCTCTGGGTTGTATTGCTCTGGGTTGTTGGGTTGTATTGCTCTGGGTTGTTGGGTTGTATGGCTCTGGGTTGTTGGGTTGTATTGCTCTGGGTTGTTGGGTTGTATTGCTCTGGGTTGTTGGGTTGTATGGCTCTGGGTTGTTGGGTTGTATGGCTCTGAGTTGTTGGGTTGGATAGCTCTGAGTTGTAT
This sequence comes from Hemibagrus wyckioides, assembly GCF_019097595.1. Taxonomy (NCBI): domain Eukaryota; kingdom Metazoa; phylum Chordata; class Actinopteri; order Siluriformes; family Bagridae; genus Hemibagrus; species Hemibagrus wyckioides. Next base: position 9,205,389 of record NC_080729.1, on the reverse strand, counting down.
GGCTCAGGTTTGTATGGCTCTGGGCTGTTTGGTTGGAAAGCTCTGGGTTGTATGGCTCTGGGTTGTTGGGTTGTATGGCTCTGAGTTGTTGGGTTGGATAGCTCTGAGTTGTTGGGTTGTATGGCTCTGGGTTGTTGGGTTGTATGGCTCTGGGTTGTTGGGTTGGATAGCTCTGAGGTGTATGACTGGGTTGTTGGCTTGTATGGCTCTGGGTTGTATTGCTCTGGGTTGTTGGGTTGTATGGCTCTGGGTTGTTGGGTTGTATTGCTCTGGGTTGTTGGGTTGTATTGCTCTGGGTTGTTGGGTTGTATTGCTCTGGGTTGTTGGGTTGTATGGCTCTGGGTTGTTGGGTTGTATGGCTCTGAGTTGTTGGGTTGGATAGCTCTGAGTTGTATGGCTCAGGTTTGTATGGCTCTGGGCTGTTTGGTTGGAAAGCTCTGGGTTGTATGGCTCTGGGTTGTTGGGTTGTATTGCTCTGGGTTGTTGGGTTGTATGGCTCTGGGTTGTTGGGTTGTATTGCTCTGGGTTGTTGGGTTGTATGGCTCTGGGTTGTTGGGTTATATGGCTCTGGGTTGTTGGGTTGGATAGTTCTGAGTTGTATGGCTCAGGTTTGTATGGCTCTGGGCTGTTTGGTTGGAAAGCTCTGGGTTGTATGGCTCTGGGTTGTTGGGTTGTATGGCTCTGAGTTGTTGGGTTGGATAGCTCTGAGTTGTTGGGTTGTATGGCTCTGGGTTGTTGGGTTGTATGGCTCTGAGTTGTTGGGTTGTATGGCTCTGAGTTGTATGACTCTGGGTTGTTGGGTTGTATAGCTCTAAGTTGTATGGCTCTGGGTTGTTGGGTTGTATGGCTCTGGGTTGTTGGGTTGTATGACTCTGGGTTGTTGGGTTGTATTGCTCTGGGTTGTTGGGTTGTATGGCTCTGGGTTGTATGACTGGGTTGTTGGGTTGGATAGCTCTGAGTTGTATGGCTCAGGTTTGTATGGCTCTGGGCTGTTTGGTTGGAAAGCTCTGGGTTGTATGGCTCTGGGTTGTTGGGTTGTATGGCTCTGAGTTGTTGGGTTGGATAGCTCTGAGTTGTATGGCTCTGGGTTGTATGGCTCTGGGTTGTTTGGTTGGAAAGCTCTGGGTTGTATGGCTCTGGGTTGTTGGGATGGATAGCTCTGATTTGTTTGGCTCTGGGTTGTTGGGATGGATAGCTCTGACTTGTTTGGCTCTGGGTTGTTGGGTTGTATGGGTTCTGGGTTTAAGCCTCAGCACCGCCAAGCTGCTGTTGTTGGGCCCCTGAGCAGGTCTCTAGACCCTCTCTGCCCCAGGGGACTGCATCATGGCTGACCTTGTGCTCTGACCCCAACCTCCAATGTTAGGGTATGCAAAGAAAGAATTTCACTTTGCTGTAATGTATATAATGTCAAAAATTGTTGTATGAAATTGTTAAAATAGATAAAAAATAGTATTAAAATAGTCTTATTAAAATGTTTGAAGTGATATTATAATGTGATAGGGCAGTGGTGGCTCAGGTGGTTAAGCCTCTGGGTTGAAGATCAGGGTTCGAGCCACAGTATTGCGAAGCTGCCATTGCTGGGCCCGTGAGCAGAGCTTTTAAGCCTCTCTGCTCCAGGGGAGCTGCATCATGGCTGTCCCCAAATTCAAAAAAAAAAAGCTGAGATATGCGAAGAAAAGAATTGCACTGCACATTAGTGTGTGGCAATAATGAAGGCTTCTTTTCTTCATCACAGTGCTGTTTCACAATGCTCATGATCCAGGTTCAGTTTTGAGCTTCAGTAACAATGCAGGATGTTGATGATGATGATATTCAGTGCTTTGAAAATACATTAACAAATGTTGGATGTTCGAAATGTATGTTCTTGTAAGTCATCATGTTAATATATATCAGTTATTTCACATGGACCTGATGAACGCATTTGAATGAAGTAAATTCAACAAATTCCAAGTGAATTTCCAAATTCACTGCACTTACTGTTTCTGTCTGTATTTTCATCCTATATATAGAGTTTGATTACCGTTCAGAGGTAAACCTGTAGCATTGTAGGTAGTTGTGGCCAAATCGTATTCCTCTTCAGTCCCATTCCTAAAAAGTGTATCTATTACAGAAACAGAAACAGGTCACAAAACATTTTTTTCTCTTCTTATATCTGCTTTTTAATCTTTCCCCTCTATTATTTTCTCCACATCTACTTTACTTTTCCCTTTCTTTAATTAAATGCATAGATTTAAAAAGGTTCTTCTTTACCTAATGGAGATATCCCAAAGTCCCCTGCACTGCGGCTCTGGTTCTTCAGAGTGTTGTTTGTTAGTAAAAATTCCTCAGTGAAGTTACCCATAGTTCCATTCAGTGTAATATTCAGTTCTGACACCAGATACAGCAAAATAAATCGAGAAATAGAGAGAGACAGCATTAAACAGTGACAGACCAAAGATCTAATGGAGGGATCTTATAATAGCTAAAACTCTTCTAGTTTTAACATTTTTAGTTACCATCTTTGTAGTTTTCCTACCATCAAGCATTATATCTGTATCCCATATCTGTGGCGATGCTCCCATCCATTCTGAAAGAAGAAGAGCAATAATCACAGTATTAAAGTGCCTTCCAGAATTATTGGCACCCTTCAGTAAAACTGAGAGTATAGTCTTATTATGAGCTCAAGGACATTCTACAGTTTTATTTAAATAACTGTTTTTTTTAATACTTTAAAAGTTAGAGAAGTAATTTTTGTGACGCCTGTCCTTTAAACAATAACAGAACTTAACAAGAGTCTTACAAGGTCTATCAAGGTTGGAGACCAAGGTAGAGGGATCTTTAAATCTGTGGGCAAGTGTGAGCCTCCCGACAAAGCCAACAAGGTTTTGGGTTAGAGCATCCTTGTACATAGCAGACTTAATAATGCAATCAATCTTCATAAAAGCCCCTGACCCACTGAGTCCCAAACCTTTCCTCATATTCAGTCACAGACGTTTGGACTCGTTTGACCTCAGTGCATCATACTAAACAACATGTTGGTATGAATGTGGTGTTGAACAGCTGATCACGAAACTTGCTAAGCACATGAATACAGTAAATCATGCAATTCTTAATGGGCTTCTTTTTGTTCCAGCTCTAATTGTGTTTAATTGCTCATGTATTTAATATCCATTACCTGATGTCTATTGTATTAGAATTTCTTTGGTTTCTCACATTCTTACATATGACAAAAGGACATGGGGACATTTTTGATGTCAGAAACAAATATCAGTGTTTTATAAATTATAATTAATTAATTATTAATTATTTTGTTGGTTTTAAATATTTCTTTAAAAAGTCTATCATTCATCCACATTATTATTATTATTATTATTATTATTATTATAGGTGGTGTTGTTATAGGAAGTTCCAATGAAAATGTTTTCTTTAGAACTGAAGATTCTTCTGTTTTAATAATAATTCTGGAGGCCACTATAACTTTAAAGCTCTGATATGAGGAATTGCTTATTTAATAAGTTTATTTAATTCTCCTTAATGTGATTAGTGAGTTTTCCTAAAAATGTATTGTGTCTTTATGTAACCTAAAAATATCCCTCATATGTGAAGGTCATTGCTTTAATTTCCTTTGGATGACAAGAGTGTGTGTGTGTGTGTGTGTTTGCTACCTGTTCTGTTGAGCATCTCACTGATGATGGTGTTGTTAGAAGGAAGATCTGTGGGAAAAAAAATGGGACAGGAATATAAATAAGAAAACAGAGACAGAATGGAAAGTTAATTGTGCAAAACGCCCCCGTCCCCATCCCCGTCCCCGTCCCCTACCCTCTCCCTGTTTTGTTTTAAATAAATTAAGAGCATTCATTCTGTAATTCTGCCACCAATTAACAGTCTATTCTCAGAAAACATTGCACATATACCACAATAAGTGTGAGAGTAAATTTCAGTCACATGAAAGGCAGTGTGATTGCCAACCCTATTACACACACAGTCATTAAAAATCAAACATCAAAAGCAAGATTTCTCCAAATTGATAGTGAGCTAAAGAGCAGAGTATGCTCTGACCCACAAACCCACACTGGCTAAACCCTGTTTTTGTCTCAACTCATCTCTCCATCCTAAACCGCTTTAATTTCTTTAATTCTAAGTGAAAAGTTTGAGATTTGCTCATATTCTGTATATTTGTGTTTTCACTCTTGTAAATCTCTTGACATCTCATGATAATAAGATTTGATGAGATTAGATGAGCTTGAGCAGGACAATGTTCAGGTGGCATGTGCAGTACCTGGCGTCCCTCTAGCAACCGAAGTCTTTTACCTGTGAGTCCTGGGCTCTGGTACTGATTTGGAAGGACTAAGTGGGAGTTGTTGCCAATGCAGGCAATGGCTTCTTGGTCACACAGACAGAATCCTTGTTCACACAAATCACGTGACTCTAGAGCAGTCAGGAAATGAATAAGTTTACATCATAAATCCAAACTAAATCAGTATGAATTGATGAAGCTTAATCAAATGTGGGATTAAATTCAAATGTTTAGTATTTAGTATTTTTTAGTATTTATATTTATCTGTCTGTCTGTCTGTGTGTGTGTGTTTTGTGTGTGTGTGTGTACCACAACTGTTGTTGGTGAGATAGGAGCAGGTGTAATTGCTGTGTATTGGTGGAGTCTTTCTGCAGTGTAATTCTTCCAATTCTCGATAGCATCTTTGATGGTCAAAGCAGCACCTAAACACACACACACACACACACACACACACACACAACTGTGTAAGTTTAATTTATTCATTACCCACAACATTAACACACTTGTCTTGTGTTCATTCATCTATAAAATACTGTTCTGCTGCATGAGTTTAATTCCACCACTCCATTACTCTCACCAGTCGAGTGTATCGCTGGGTGCTGGAGTGTGTGTTGTGTTCTGGATGTTTATGTAGCTGCAGTAGTGTCTCCTGCCTTGAAAATCAGTTGGACATACACCAGTCTCACAGCGCATCCACACAGCAAACTCCACCAAAGATGGTAAATTATCAAACACTGAATAAAGCCAGTTGAACTGCGCTCCTAGACAATCTACACACACACACACACACACACACACACACACACACACAGCAGATCAATGTAGCGATTATCATTCTTTATTCATTTGGTTAGAGCAGAGTTTACAGAGGAAACCACTGTTAAATGTATATACTAACACAATTGTCTATATATTCCATTATTGTGTAAAAGACAAACCTGTATGTGAGAGAAATGACACAAATAACAATAAAAACACAAACACAAATTGTATTCTTTCATGTTTTAGCTCCATGTAGTGTACAGTAATGAACCTACCTAAAAGGAGATAATCTGTCTTGAGGTCATTTGTATCTGGGCAGAACACATATGTGCTCTTCACTGTAAACCACAGGATAAATAATAGAACATATTAGGGCATATTATTTATCACATATACACAATGTAGATAGATAGATAGACAGACAGACAGACAGACAGACAGACAGACAGACAGACAGACAGACAGACAGACAGACAGACAGACAGATAGATAGATAGATAGATAGATAGATAGATAGATAGATAGATAGATAGATAGATAGATAGATTTTGTTCAGTCTATTTTTTCTAGTGATCTCACCATTTTGGAATGTGGATAGCAGGAAAAGTGACAACAGCAGCATTGTTATCCTAAAATATACAACATATATAGTGTTCATGTGGTATTCAAAAGACTGCAAGTACAGTTAAGAAGTTTACTTAAAGAACTTTGGAATACACTATGGTTCTTTCCAAAAACAAATTCAAAACAAATATAACTAGCAAGATAATGCTCATGTGCACAAAGCAAACTCCATGAAGACATGGTTTGCCAAAGTTGGACTAGAAAAAGAGGAGTGACTTGCAAAAAGAGTGGACCTCAATCCTACTGAAGACTTTTAGATATGAACTGCAACACTGACTGCACATCAGGCCTCCTCACCTGACATCAGTTCCTGATCTCACTAATGCTCTTGTGGCTGAATGAGCAGATCTCCACAGTCATGCTCTAAAAAATAGCGGAAAGCCTTTGCAGAAGATTGGAGGTTAATATAATGGCAAATAAGGGACACAAGATGGTAAATCTGAGAAAGGAATTTCACCAAGCATATATGGGTATTATAATCAGCTATCTAGACCTTTTGGTCTTATAATTTTGAGCAAAACATGTTATTTTTTTATGAAGCACTGCTAATAAGCTAGTCTTGTAGAGACTATAGTAGTAACCTAACTTAGCTGAAATGTTGAGAATTATACATCTTGCCAATCAATTAGTCAGAAACTATTTATTTGGATTCATAGAAATAGCCTTTATTTGTCACATATACATTACTGCACAGTGAAATTCTTTCTTTGCCTATCCCAGCCTTAGAGGTTGGGGTCAGAGCACAGGGTCAGCCATGATACAGCACCCCTGGAGCAGAGAGAATTAAGGGCCTTGCTCAAGAGGCCAACAGTGGCAACTTGGCGATGCTTTAGTGCTCCTATCAAAAATCCATCAATAATATTATTAACATCCGGAATGGAGATCCACTTCTGATTGGTGGCATGACACAAAGCACTATATACACATATTAGCTGGTAATCCTGAATATTTACTGTGGATTGTTAATGTTATTGTTATCAGAATTTCAGCAGATCTTTCACAGTGGAGTCACACTGACTCACAAGCTGAACCAAGGTGATTGTTCATCCCTAGGTCTGGAATCTAACGTGTTCAAGAAAAACAGGAAATGAATCAATGGCCCAGTTGTTTTTCAGAAAGAAAAGAGTTTCTGTAGGCAAAAGACCATTTAAAGCATTCTTTAGAAGACCAGTCAAAATCCATTGCCCCAGACTGTAGGCCTGTGTATGAGCACTCAAGCATAAAGAAGCACATCCTGCTAACGAGTCCTCTAATTCTTCTACATGAAAAAGGGCTCTTTTAACACTCTTTATCTAAATTCATTTAAGGAGTTACACAGCATGATGGGTAATGCTACCTTCACCAATGGAAACAATTACTTGGGCAGACTCAAATATCTATAGTGTAGCTCTATAATTTAAAGTATCTTCATTCTCAGTGGTACAGAAACACTGTTTGATGACAAAGATATTGAAATTTCTCAAAAGCATGGAGAATGCAAAAGTTCCCACTAGATTTCTGTAGGAAATTACAAGGGTATGAAAAGGACATCTCCGGGTTTACATTAGATTATATCATTGCCAGTGGCTGTCTAAGAGTGACAGAGCTAGCAAATATAGCCTGAAGCTTGAGGAGCAACAACAGCTGCTATCCTGCCAGAAACCTGCACATTTACTGGATTCCCTGTCCAAACACATAAACAATGAAAATTATTAATGAATGCATTGCCTCATGAAGTCTTCAGGTTTACAGCCTCACAGAGTAACTTTTCCACCTCATGAGTTGAGCTGTTGATTTGGAAATAGTTCATTTACTCTATACTGACTCTTTCACAATTGATTTTATACTAGAATAAAGAATAAAAAAAGGAATCCAAACAATGAGCCCTTTCTTAGTAGCTGTAAGGTGATGACGGCTTTAAATGACCAGAATGACCTGGACTTATTAATACCCAGTAAATTGCTTCAACAAAGGCTGCAGCCATGGTGGCATGCCAGTCTATAAGAGGGCACCATGCACACATGCATTCATACCTAGGGGCAATATAGCATCACCATTCCACATGCCTTGGAAGGTGGGAGGAATGCAGAAACCCTAGAAAAACCCATACAGACCAGACCAGAGCAGAACATGAGAAGCTTCACAAGACATTAACTGGAGCATCAAACCTGAGGCTGGACCTGTGAGGCATCAACGCAAATTGCTGTACCACCGTACTGAAAAGATACAGCATGATGTTCTCAAAACCTATTCATATTTCTGAGCATACATATTTCTTTTCTTCTTTAACCTGATCTCCAATGCCATTGGTTGAAATTCAACTTGGATCATAACCGCTTTTTGCTATTTGAAAGCCCAGTTTGATATGCTACTGCCTGTTGACAATATTCTTGATGATTCTAACATATAATTAAGTGTCTTCTATTGTGTTAAGTTACCCTTTCATCATCAGTGTGTGTACCATCACATAACCCCTGCATACACCCACATACTATATTATAAAAAACAGTATATGACTACATTTTGATGAAAATAGTACTCTGAAAAATAGCTTTACTTTTACTCATCTATCCCAGATCGGATCACAGGACATTTACAACAGGAACAAACGAATAGAATAACAGAGCATTTAAAGAACACAACATTAAAAGAATGAACATAATAAACAAAGCCTACCAAACATACCAAGATTTAATCATAAAATACTGACGACCATTTCAGTCATATTCTGGATTTTCTCATTTAAAACTAGGCTGCATCATATATATATATATTTACATTTTCAAGCAACATATGTATGGAGTGCACAGGATTTTCTTGGACCTCTCTAACACAGATTACACACTACTTTACCCATACATTACCCTCTGTGTGTCAGGTGTTTTATAGCAGAACAAAATGAAAAACGTGTTGCAGCTGTGAAGACTGAAACCCATTATTTTATGTATTTCTTACCTGAGATGCTCACACCTGCAGCAAACAAAGAGGAAATCGGGAAAGAAATGAAGACCCAACCTTATAGCACAAGTACCTATGTGTGTATTTGAAGGTGTGTCAAAGTAACAAAGGGGCATTTAGGGCACCAGCAGAGGTCAAAGGCCAGGGCAATTTCCATGGTAACAGGGCTACCTGCACACATAAAGGGAGTGTGTATCAAGTCACACAACTGCTCTGTCTTGTGAGGTAGATTTTTATGATAGTATACAAACTTTCAGACATGACTTAACTGATCATTTGTTTACGCTTTCTTTCTCTCTCACACAGACACACACACACAAACACACATTGAGAACATGAGAGATATTTTGATACATCACTAATGTGTGTTTTCGTGTTTGTGTTTGGTTTAGTGTGTGCATGCACAGGAAGTATGGTCGGTGGGGTGTGTAGGCTGATAATGGCCCTTTGTGTTCATCAGGCAGCTCACTCAAAGCAATGAACAAGAACACACAGACACATTTTCACATTAGCAACCACAGAGCAAAAGTTATACTTCCTGATACTACTTGTGGGTTTTTTTTTTTACTTTAAAAGATGCCTCTGCCTATGCTCCTATGCCTCTGATCTGTTACATCAGAGGTTATTTATTAAAGTGTATTCTTTCACTGAGAGGTAATAAACACTTTATCATAGTTAGGAATGTAATAAACGGTTTTTAAAAAATTATAGTATTAAAAAAAATACTATATCAGTTATCTGAATTACTTGCATCTTTCAAACAGTTCAAATTGGTTTTTTTGTTTGTTTTTTTAATTTTGTAATAATTCATACTGCAGATATTTACTACAGATTTCACTCATCACATCATATCACATTTTTTGTATTTCATTTCAGACAGAAGAACATCATTATTTAATGCTTCCTGGGTGATGTACCTTGTTTCACCTTGCAGCATTTGAGGGTTAAAGGTCTTGCTCAGGGGCCCAGTGGTGGCAGCTTGGTGGTCCTGGGATTCGAAACTCAGTAGCTCAATGTCTTAACCACTGAGCTTCCACTTACCATGACTCCTATAACTCCAAACACTGTGAAACATCTTAAACTATGACGTATCATATACTGTACATACTTGCCCTCTATAGTTGGGTTGTAGTCTTTGCAGCATGACTTAATGTGCAAAACTTCATCATCTGTATTACTCAGTAGTCGACTAGTCTCTCTACCAGAGGCAGTGATCTTAATCCTTGGGTTTCTGCCTGTCAGTATGCCTGCATTTTTATCAAGTTGCAGCTTTTACATGAACTTAAATACACATAAGATCTCATCCATGAAATAGATTAGGCAGACTTCCAGCTTCACTAGGTGAAGGATCCAACTTTAGTTTTGCCAAGGCAGCCTTAACACTAGCCTGTAGCACTTCAGTCTGCTGCAGTGCTGAGCTACCCACACTCTCTGCCAAAGTAGGCTGCAGGTTCAGAGAATGATTCTTTTGCCTGTCTTTCTTCCCGTCACTGCAATACAGCTGAAGAGATATGTTTTTCTTCCTCACGGGCTCCAGAGGACATGCAACACCAGAGCAAAGTGATAAATAGACTTGTGCAGCTAAATTAGTTTATTCCCTAATGAGCAAGCTCCCTAATGTGCAAGGCAGGATATGATGTGAAGGAATCTTGAAAGGAACTAGACTCAAAGTCACTTTGTGTCACTGAATAGTGTTATTTTAAGTCATTAATCTTCCAAATAATGGAAATAATGATCATTATGAGCATCCCTAGCATCCAAACGAAATAATCCACTGAAGAATAAATATTTTTATCTAAGCTAACATGCATTATTGGACTACTGGAGCAGAAGTCCCTCTATGATTTCCCTCCTGACCTCACTAATGCACTTGTGGCTAAAGGACAATACTCATAGCCTTTTTTATTCTATTGGAAAGATTTCCCAGATTTAATGGAGGTTATAATAGCAATGCAGGGGACTTCATACACATATGGGTGTGATTGGCCAGGTGTCCACATTCTTTTGTCTATATAGTGTATCCTATATAATGACTTGGCACTTGAACCACCATATACTACTATTGTCTAAACAATTTCCAGTAATGGGTCTGGACTGATTGCAGGTACTAAACTACCGGGCACTACTGCCTTATACTCTCTGAACTGTTGGCTTTATAGTATGCAATTGTGGAAGGTACTGATTTATGATCTCACTATCCAGTGACACCCAGAAGATGATGGGCTCCCTTTTGAGTCTGGTTCCACTCTATATTTCTTATTCATATCATCTCAGGCGTCCTCATTGACCAGCCCCTACCATTACATGCCACTCTAGAAACTTGTGGAGGTCTGCTCTACTTCTTCCTGGGCAGTCACAAAGTGTCATAGTTATAAATATCAAGAGCCCCTGTTCATGCTTGCTGTCCATGGTGGTTAGAATGCAATTTCCCTATGTAACCCGTGAACTACAACCTCCATATTTTTCTGAACCATGACAATTTGCAACTTTTTTTGGCAGGTTTTGGTATATGCACACAGGGAGTGATTCAGGTGAGTCTTTCTTGCCCTGATGGTCAAGAAAGATTTATATATGGTGATTTATAGAATTGACCACATTAAATAATAATAGCAAACCAAGGTAAGTGCAATAAGTTTGAATTGGAGTGAAATTAAACATCAGACCTGTCAAGAGGTTTCCTAGCTACACTATATTGCCAAAAGTATTCGCTCACCTGCCTTGACTCGCATATGAACTTAAGTGACATCCCATTCCTAATCCATAGGGTGCAATATGACGTTGGTCCACCCTTTGCAGCTATAACAGCTTCAACTCTTCTGGGAAGGATGTCCACAAGGTTTAGGAGTGTGTTTATGGGAATTTTTGACCATTCTTCCAGAAGCGCATTTGTGAGGTCACACACTGATGTAGGACGAGAAGGCCTGGCTCTCAGTCTCCACTCTAATTCATCCCAAAGGTGTTCTATCGGGTTGAGGTCAGGACTCTGTGCAGGCCAGTCAAGTTCATCCACACCAGACTCTGTCATCCATGTCTTTATGGACCTTGCTTTGTGCACTGGTGCACAGTCATGTTGGAAGAGGAAGGGGCCAGCTCCAAACTGTTCCCACAAAGTTGGGAGCATGGAATTGTTCAAAATGTCTTGGTATGCTGAAGCATTCAGAGTTCCTTTCAGTGGAACTAAGGGGCCAAGCCCAGCTCCTGAAAAACAACCCCACACCATAATCCCCCCTCCACCAAACTTTACACTTGGCACAATGCAGTCAGACAAGTACCGTTCTCCTGGCAACCGCCAAACCCAGACTCGTCCATCAGATTGCCAGATGGAGAAGCGTGATTGGTCACTCCAGAGAACGCGTCTCCACTGCTCTAGAGTCCAGTGGCGGCGTGCTTTACACCACTGCATCCGACGCTTTGCATTGCACTTGGTGATGTATGGCTTGGATGCAGCTGCTCGGCCATGGAAACCCATTCCATGAAGCTCTCTGCGCACTGTTCTTGAGCTAATCTGAAGGTCACATGAAGTTTGGAGGTCTGTAGCGATTGACTCTGCAGAAAGTTGGTGACCTCTTCGCACTATGCGCCTCAGCATCCGCTGACCCCGCTCCGTCAGTTTATGTGGCCTACCACTTCGTGGCTGAGTTGCTGTCGTTCCCAAACACTTCCACGTTCTTATAATACAGCTGACAGTTGACTGTGGAATATTTAGGAGCGAGGAAATTTCACGACTGGATTTGTTGCACAAGTGGCATCCTATCACAGTTCCACGCTGGAATTCACTGAGCTCCTGAGAGCGACCCATTCTTTCACAAATGTTTGTAAAAACAGTCTGCATGCCTAGGTGCTTGATTTTATACACCTGTGGCCATGGAAGTGATTGGAACACCTGATTCTGATTATTTGGATGGGTGAGCGAATACTTTTGGCAATATAGTGTATCTGGCTGGTGTTCAGCAACAGGTTACCTAAGAGGCTTCTAGTTAAAATATGTTATTTCATATTGTGAACTGTCTTTTACTAACTATAAATTGTACACTACTGCTCAAAGGTTTGGGATCACTCAAAAATTGTATTGTTTTCCAAGGAAACACACACAGAATTAGTCTGAATAGAAAATATAGCAAAAGAACAGGACATGCTGAAATGTCAGAGTTAGAAATAATGATTTTGATGGAAATTATGAATGCTTTCTTCAAACTTAGATTTCATCAAAAAACACCTTTTGCAGCAATTACAGCCTGGGCATTCTAGCTGTCAATTTTTCAAGATAATCTGATGAGATTTCACCCCATGCTTCCTGGAGCACCTCCCACAAGATGGATTGGCTGATGGAGTTCTTCCTCTGTAGCTGAAATCAAGCTGAAATATTCAAGTGATCCCAAACTTTTGAGCGGTAGTGTAATTACAATCAAAACCAAATTTTCAGTCCAGGCAAAAACAAAATATTATAATAATTAGTTATCAAAATTGTCTAGCAAGCTAGGCAGAAAAGTGGAATAGAAATTGCTTTAATGAACATATTCAAATTTATTTAACAATATATGACATAAAATGAGTATAGCTGTGAAGCCGCAGTTGTAATTTTAATGGTAATGTACGACATCCAATACCATCTCTCTTTCTCTCTCTCTCTCTCTCTCTCTCTCTCTCTCTCTCTCTCATATTCCATTTCTTTCAGAGGTGAAAGAGTTCAGGGATTTGGTCTGTTGCTCGGTAACAGTCTTGCAGGGACATCATGCTCTTCTCACATTTAAACACACATCTTCTCCAGGCACTTCTGCTTCAAACCTGTGTAAGTGCATGTGTGTAAGAAAGACAGAGCTTAATTAGATTAAATTCCTTACTAAAAATGGTTTTCAGAAGCTGTGGTTTCCTGTATTATAGACTATATTATCTCATGCCCAAAACACACATTCACATAATCATGTTTTATCTTATTATGTTACAACACACACACACACAGCATCTAAGCTGACCTTAGACATCATTAGTCATGCCTGGTGTTGTTTAATGAGACATTCTATGTGCCTCTCTCTCAGACACACACTTCTACCTGCTCAGATTCCTACATGTCTTAGGAAACTGAAATACACCCAGATATGTCTCATTTTCTTAAATAAGGTAGTGTGACCTTTGTGCATGTGTGCAACTGTTGAAGTGAACTTTGAGCTGTATTCATAATATTTAGAGTAACTGATTTGAGGAGAGGGCAAAAATAAAGAAAGGCTTAATTACCTTTGTCCCATAATATGTTGCATTGCAGCAGTTATTTGTTATGTTGCAATGGCCAAAATAATGCTGACTGCTGTCCACTATGATTACCCTTTGTGACACTGTGCCTGGGTTTTTGTTATCTAGACATTTCATTCTAATGAATGTTTTGAAAAATGCTACCTACATGAATTTGTGCCATTTCATTTGCAGAAGCTGTGTGTTTGTAGATATGGCTTATCATAAAGCACTCATAAAGCACTATAGCAAGTTTTTGAACATGCAAAGCTATGCAAAATTTAGACAGTCCTTCAGTAGGAAAGATAATGCTCACAAATGTGATTCTCCCTTACACATGGCTCTTTTTTTTTATGTACATGCTTTTTTGCATGTACATAATCTATCTCTTGAAACACTGCATTGATAAACTATTTTTTTGCATTTTGAACACAATATACATACATACATTCACTTCCACTTTAATAGGAACACCCTGTACACCTGCTCAGTTAGGCAGTTATCCAATCAGCCAGTTGCGTAGTGGATCCATATGTACAATCATGTAGATACTGGTCAAGAGCTTCATTTAATGTTCACAACAAACATAAGAATGAGGAAAAAAGTTGAATCTCTGTGCCTTTAACCCAGGCATGGTTGATGGTATTTTAGAAACAAAGAAGAAGCTGAATTAGAAGCCGATTTTCACACAGAACTGTGTCTAGAGTTTACACAGATGTGGAAAAACAAAGAAACACTAAGTGAATGACAGTTCTGAGTGAAGTCAGAAGAAAATGTTCAGATTGGTTTAAGCCTCCAGGAAGTCTAAAATGACTCATATAATCACTTTATACAACCACGATGAACAGAAAAACATCTCAGAATGCACAAAACAACAAATCTTGACGTGGATGGGCTACAACAGCAGAAAACCAGATCAGGTTCTACTTCTGTCAGCCAGGAACAGGAAACTGAGGCTATTTTTGGCACAGACACACCCAAACTGGACAGTTGAAGGTTATGTATTTAAAAAATAATAATCTAGTCTTTTTCCAGTCCAGTTTGGATGAACCTGTACAGGTGTCCCTAATAAAGTGGATAGTAAGTGTATATTTCAGTTAATGGATTTTCTCTAAAATAAAAGTACTCTAAATTAGTCCTACACATCTTGTTCTTCTGTGGGACCATACTGAGATTTTAGTTTTCTAAACTCTCAGCATTATCGTCAGGTGTCTTCAAATCTACAGTCTGTTGGTTTTGTTTTTTTCATACTGCTGTTCATCCATCACTTACTCTTGGAGAAGGCGATTCTTTTGACACGATTGCAGACCTCCACTGTGTGCTTTTCGTACCAAAAATGACTGTCTATGCAGTACCTAGAGAGAAAGAAAGTATCATGATTCTCAGATGTACAGTGTAAATTGTTTGTGTGTGTTCGTGGCTGTACCCTTGAGGCTATATGGGCGTATGATACTTCTGTGGAGATGTTTTGCAGTGGATGCTTTGTGTATTGTGTATGTTTGTGTGAGGTATATTCATGTTACCTCTGCAGACTAATTTTCTGGCTGAATCCTCTGCAAAGGCACTGGGAGAAAAACTTGCACAGCTCAAATACACATGGCTGCAGCTTTATTGTGCTGATTGTTGGACTCAGGTCCACATCCAGAGATTCTTTCTGGTCCGCTCTCTGACTTCCTCTATAGATAAGCTCTGATCGCCATGGGCAACCTGTCAGAACAGCACAGAATCTCCCATAGCAACAGAAATGTTAACCTTGTCCATATATTTAATCTCTTGTTCTTGCCATGGACACAGATATAAACAGTATAAAAGAGAAATAGCTGACATTCCTCATGCAGAGCCCAATGATATTATTGTTTCTGTCTTTGACTTTAGATGCAAGTCAAAGGATCATCTCACCTACAGTAGATTTTGACAGAGACTTGCATTTCCATGAGCACAAATGCAAATTCAATTTCATTGAATTGAATTAAACTAAACATAATAGCTAGGGCTGCCTATTTCATAATGGCTACTGCATTAACTGACTAAAATATTAATAGAAAGCCAACATTGTGATGACTCCTGCTTCAGAGGTTTAACTAAAAGAGGCTGCTAATTCCAGGACTGTAAAAGAGAGGTTTTATCTTTGAGGAAAGCCCTTAAAATTGGGATTGAAAGGTTTGCGACTGCATGTGTGTAATATACTCTGTAACCTTCTAAATTTAATTCATGCCAGTGGAAATAGATTCTCGGTGCTTTCAGAGGTGATTTTCAGAAAACCTGTGAAGTGCTTGTGCCCCCTTGTGGGCTCTTGCAAAATATTTATCCAGACTTCTCTCTTCTTTATTTACTTCTTTATTAATCTTAGTATTTCTTACCATTACAAATACACTCTTGCAACCAAGCAACTTGTGACAGAAAAAGACAGCATGAAAGAGATGGACTAGTGTGTGTGTGTGTGTGTGTATGTATGTGTGTGTGTGTGTGTGTGTGTTTGTGTGTGTGTTTGTGTGTGTGTTTGTGTGTGTGTGTGTGTATTAACAATGTTCTGACCCTGCCACTTAAGTGGCTCTCCTGGGATATCTGACAGTGTTGCCATGGGCACTATCACTTCCACCATTCTGTCTCCACTCAAATCAGAGAAGCATTATGGAATATGGACTATGTTGCTTTGAATTAGAGACCAAGGGTCAGCTCCATACATATTATTCAGGTGAGCTGATATATGCTACTGAGAAAATCTAAAACATGTTTTTGTCTACCTGTGATTACCTAGGTTTGGTTTAGTTGCTAAATACACTCTGAGTTCTGGTCAGATTTGGGAGTTCGGGTCTGTGAGTGATACTTCAACATAGATGGTATTCTTTTGATCCTTATTTGTGCATGACTGCAATTTCTACAAGGCCATAAAGTGTCACTCATGATGGCTCTCTTCATGCTCCTAATGTGTTCATCAGCAATGATGCAGCAGCTCCTACAATTATTAGAAGGGACCAATCACAAGATGGATTTATTAAAACCCCCATGAAATTGCCTGAGAACCTTGATTGACATATTTCCTGTAACAGGAAATTATACCATATATACCATATATACCATATCATATCGGTCATACTGACAGTCATCACTGGGAGTCAGCAGACATCTAAAAAGTAGACAAGTCTATATTACTTAGTCTTACGCTATTCAGACAGTATATAAAGACAGATTCACGTTGTCGATCAGTCTGAGCAAGACGTTATGGTTCATTCACATGGCCATTAACTTGCATAAAATGAATAAACGCCAACCATATTTTCTTACACAATGGATAGTTAGAAAAGTTAATAAAGGGCAGGGGGACACACAGCTAATGTTTGATAGTAACCAGCTGCTATTGTAGAGCGAGAACCACTCCCCAGAAATCTAAACAGGACACAAGACTAGTAAAGGATGACTCATTAGGAAGACTTAGGAACTATAAAATGAAAACGAGAATATGTAGAAAACTATTTTTACTATTGCATATGTGTCCATAACACTAAGAGACAGGTTTAATCAGCTTACATCCATTTTCCCACGTGCAGCATTAAGGTTATGACCTATGCAGAAAAAATGTATGATTTCTTGCTCCTTAGATCATTACATCATTTTATGTATTTGCTATTGCATATAAGTACCTTATTTTGACATATATCATATGCATCTGTCTGCATGAGCTTTCTGTTTTGTTGAACTGATAAAATGACTATAAATCACATTCACTCAACAGCTACACTTCTGCAGAAGGAACTGACTGACACTGACATGAATTTACAACTGAAAGGTTCTAAGGACTATCTACATTTGCACACCTCAGTGAATTCATTCAAAGTGTGTATATGGAGTAAGAACACATTCTAGAGCCTTAGGACGCAGGGCCTCTAAAAATCAAATATGCTTGCCTGGTTTGTCCATGTGAGGGGTTCTGCTGGTAGCTGGACTGGTTTTTGTTGTAGCGGTTTTCACAGGAATTGGTGTTAATATTTCTGTTGGCTTATCAGCCGGCATTGGATCAATTGTAGATGTGGTTGTCATGGAAACAGTAGGGTGTGCAGGTCGGGTGGTAGTTGTGGCTGAAGGTCCAGGTCGAACTGCAGTGCTTCTGGCTGGTGATGTTTGAGTTGCTGTTGGAACAGTGTCTGATGTTGGGATGAGAACACTAACAGGCACTGTTACTGGGGGAACTGATGTAGGTGTAGTATTAGTAGTATTCCACCCAGTTGCCAGTGACACAGCAGAAGGTACAGCTGTCATGTGACCTGTAGTTGGCACAGTTAAAGTAGCATGAGGTGTAGTTGCAGAAGTGGTGGTTTCAGACACAGCAGGGTGTAGGGGAGAGGATGATGAGAAACCTGCTGATATAGCTGTAAAGTTTAGAGAACACCCGAACTTTAAAATTAGTCCCTTTTGTCTTGAGTGGCCTAGCACTGCTACTCTAAAACCTTCTGGCATAAATTATAGGATCTGTCAAATGAGTAATAGCAATTTGTTTAAATTTCACATGAAATTAAACAAAAAGCTACAAATGCATGTCTTTTATAAAGCATGGACATTTATGCAAATTTGTGAAGGGGCAATAGGCTGCATTTCTGAGAGCACAAGATAAACAGGCATACAGAGGCAGTGACGGAGACAGAAAAAAAAAATGCCTGTAGAGTGAAATGAAATAAATAGTCAGACAGACAAATGTTCTTAAGAGGAATTTAAACAGATAAATATGGAAAAGAGCTGTAATTAAGGCAGTTTTGATATACAGAGGCAGTCTTGAATATGATAGACAAGGTACATAGCAGGGCACAGAAACCACCATGAGATGCCCAGCTCTTTTTTTCCCTTTTTTAAACAAATGATCTGCCTTTTTGCATTTATTGTTGCAGTATTTGCAAAAAACACACAAATATGAAGGGTCATTACTTATAATGTAAACTTGCATATCTAATTAAATTTAAGCTCAAAATAGTTGAATATGTACTCTGGACACTTTGTTAATTATACCCTCTTTGTATCTACACTCATTAGCTAATTTATTAAATAAACCTAAAATGTTGGTGCGTGGTGCATGTTTACAATAACTGGCAGCAGCCTGTTTGTTGCTATTTTGTCAGGTTCCCTCTACCCCACCTATAGAGAGAGATATATATTTTTGTGGAGCATACTAAATACAGTTGTGTGTGTCTGTGTATACTGTATGTACTCTGTACCTGTGTGTGTGTGCTCTATAATGGTCTGGTTGAACAGTGGAGAAACAGAATCCCACAGCTCGGTCTGGTCTCTGTCTAAACACACACCGAGAGAGAGAGAGAGAGAGAGAGAGAGAGAGTGAGTGAAAGAGAGAGAGAGAGAGTGAAAGAGAGTGAGTGAAAGAGAGAGAAAGAGAGAGAGAGAGAGAGAGAGAGAGAGAGAGAGAGAGTGAAAGAGAGAGAGAGAGAGAAAGAGAGAGAGAGTGAAAGAGTGAAAGAGAGAGAGAGTGAAAGAGTGAAAGAGTGAAAGAGAGAGAGAGAGAGAGAGAGAGAGAGGTTCCAACACTGAACTGTACTCTGATCTGTAGACTTTTGCACAGAACCGGATGTTTATTGAATGTGTGGGTATTTGTGTAGGTGGTATAACTGACCTGTTTTTCCAGCCATTACACAGATGTAGATACAGTCTGAGCTCCTCATCTGGCTAACTGCATCAACAACAGGAAGGACTCAATGCAAGTACAGTTAATAAAATAAAGCCACAAGCGGCGAACTGCTGGGTCCAAGCAAATATCGCCTCCAGTGACCAGTTCTTGAAAAGTTACATAGAAAAATAAAGAGACCATAGATGAAAATACTTATCACACTCTGTGATGAAAGCTCAATTCTAATCGTGTGAAGTGTCTGCTTAAAGCCGTTTGGCTGACGGCAGTCATCAGTATTTATTAAAAATCCTCTTATAGATTAGCATAGCAATGTAGCACACCAAATTTCCTGCTCTATCTGACTTACAGTTCCTGAGAAATAGCTATATGAAGTTAACTCTTCTCTCTATCCATGGTCACACCCTGAAATTTGTAGACCTTCTCAGAGCCTTGTACTAAACATGCCTTTACAAGATATATGAAGGTTTTTTTATAAATAAAACAAATCTCAACATATTTTGAGTTATTTTGTTTTGTGTTTATATCCAGGCAGGGGATTGTGGTCAGTGTTTCGATGTGAAAAAAAAACAAACAAACAATTACATTATAATTATAAAGTAAGATGTTTTGTTGATTCACAGTTGTACTGATTCACTGTAAATTTGCTACATCATATACAGGTGCTGGAAACAAATGATCTATGAGTGTGTGTTTGTGTATGTGTGTATGTGTGTGTGCTTCATGTTTCTTCTTTACCTGAGAGAATAGAGCTAGATTTAAACAGCTCCTGCAGGTAGCTAGTTGAGTTCCCCATCACATCCAGCAATATGGCTGTGAAATCTAATTACACACACACACACACAGAGAGAGAGAGAGAGAGAGAGATGTAAAAGCAACCCAGACATATCAAGCAAATTGTATAATGGATCTTAATGTGATATAGTATGTTTCATAACAATATTAACCTGTGAGGTCATTGGTTTTGTTTGTCACACAGTAGCAGTATTTCAGGGGAAACATACTGGTCTCAATGTCCTGAAAACTAGAGACTACACACACACACACACACAGAATAAAACATATCATGCAATAACCAAACAAAAGCCCGTTCCAAAGGATGAATATAAGCAGGCAGAGATGATTGCATTTACTGTTGTAGACCAGCAGGGTGATTTTGTGCAGTGCAAGAGAGCTGTGTGATGTCACACTCAGAACAGAGAACAAATGCTCAGAACCTGTGAGAGAACACACACACACACACACACAAATGTAGAACTTTATTAAATCGTGAATGTGAATGATTTACTGTAAGTAACTAGCGACCTGCTGTCAATTAACAGAATCAATTATAATGAATAGTAAGAAACAAACAAATAAATCAGTAAACAGTCAAACTTTTATTGATTGTTTATCATATAAGTGGCTGACATAAAGCTAGGTATTCACTTTTCCAGCAGCAAATAATAGCACAAAGGGCTGATTCATTCTCAATGGGAAATACGAGAATTTTAAAGTTACTGATGTCCTCAAGCTTGTTTCTGGACTGCGTTTCTTTTAGTATTTTTACTCACAACATACTTGGCTAAGTAAAATGACCTATTATCTATAAGAATATGGCTTGGTATTATCTTTGTGGTAAAGTGCTGTGTGTGTGTTTATATTTGCCTGAGTTTGCAATAACATTGAGCTATTCTTAGCCTTTATGCACTATATGGCCAAAAGGATGTGCATACCTAACTGGCTTACCTATACATGGTTCTTCCTTAAACTATTGCCACAAAGTAGGACACTGTAGCTTTACAATTTCCCTTTCACTGGAACTAAGGGTGCCAAACCTGTTCCAAAGTGACATTGCAGCTGTGCACAAAACCAGCTCCAAAAATGCATGGCTGGGCAATTTGGTGAGTCAGAATACGAGTGGCCTTCACAAAGTCCTGACCTCAACCCAAATGAACACTTTTTTTTTCAACACATTTTTGGATGAACTGGAATAGTGACAGCCAGGAGACAGCCATGGACAGAGCCACTTGGGGACTTTCACACCATCACAGATCTGCCATTTCATCTGTCAGCTTGTGACAGCAAAGAATTAGTGTCTATAGTGACCTCAGAAACTACAGTGACCTAATAATTCCTCATGGGCCATTGATTGCTGTTGTAGAATTGGACAATTATCAGTTACAGTTACATTATTTACTGTCCAGTGTCACCCAAATGAGGATGGGTTCCCTTCTGAGCCTGGTTCCTCTCAAGGTTTCTTCCTCATATCATCACAGGGAGTTTTTCCTTGCCATCGTCGCCACAGGCTTGCTCATTAGGGATAAAATAAATTAAGGATAAAATAGTTTAATAATTTAATTTAATAATTTATTTTTATTTTAAATTATTTTTTATTTTCATTTTTTTCCCCTCCCCTTTCTCCCTTTCTCTTTTGTTGTAAAGCTGCTTTGAGACAATGTTCACTGTAAAAGGTGCTATATAAAATAAATTGAATTGAATTGACTGTGCCCCAGGCCTCCTCACCCAACATCAGTTCCATCGGATATCCTGAGAGTGTTCCTGTGACACTATATTAACTTAACTCTACTCCCTAACCATGACCACACCCCAAAGTTTGCAGACCTTCTCAGAACCTTGTACTAAACACACTTTTCAGGTTTTATATGAATGCATGCAACCAGTCCTGGTTTACAGCTAACCAAGCTACAGCAGCATCCATATTGTTTGCAGACATTTCACTGTACACCTCATTTTACACAAGATATGCAGGTTTTTATAAGGACAATAAACAACATTTGCCTAGTTTGCAAAAGTATGTTATGTATATTACATATAAAGTTCCAAACCTAAGTTGGCAGAGCTTTAATAGTCAAATTGCAAATTAGCCAAGGAATTAAATGAATGAAAAACATTATCTCTAGGCCTTAATGTTCCCAAGATATAACCTACCACCTATAATGTTGTGCTATAACTGAACACCTTTGAGATAAAACTGGAATGCTAAAGGAAATCTAAAGGAAAGCCTTCCCAGAAGAGTGGAGGCTCTCATGACGGAAAAGGGACGGCTAAATCTGAAATGGGATGTGCAAAGCACACGTGTGTGTGATGGTCAGGGTCATATGAATTGTTTGTTCTGAGCTTATTCTGAACTAAGTTGTGTGTGTGTTTGGATGGATGGATGGATGGATGAATGGTTTGGTAGTGGGTGGCAGTGTTATTACCTGCATGTGAAGCATTAAGGAGTGTGTTTATTAATGGAGTCAGGTCAATGGAACCAGGATCAATATGTTCTGCAGGAATTTCTGTGAGAAACAATACAGCAATGGCGGATGTAATGCAGGCATAATTTATGGTAAATTTGCAAATAAGAATGGTGCATCTGTAAGCTCTTTCTGTAATCACATACCTGTTGAAGCTAGAATTTGTCTTTGCCACTGACTGTGGTTTGGCACTGGAAAAAAATATTTCAATTAAAATCAGGTCTACTTTTGTTTCATTTGCATAATATACACTTCCATTTTTTTCATATTTTGGATGTTGAAAACAACACTGTTGAGAATGTACATAATTCTGATCATGTATGAGTATTATGATACTATAATCAGTGATAAAATACAAACACTTGACCAGTTGAAATGTAACAGCAATATTGCAGTGAAGTATAACTTTAGGTTGTAAACCATAACCTCATTTTGGAATTCTGTAGTTCAGAACAATAATTGTGATGCAGTATGTTAATTGAAGAAATAGCCATATAATATTGCAGATTTTAACTGATCATTGTTAAACGGTCACTGCCTTTAGTTACTTACCTGTTGTGCAAATAGGCAGCAGAGTTACTATGGCGACACTGATTCTCATGGTGACCCAATGATTTAGTTTAAATTTAGGCATCACTGCAAAACAAAAAAAAAGGGATTCATGTAACACCTGAAAGTGTTCTCTGATTTGTCCCTCAGGGAGAAAGCTTAAAGGTTGTGGTGTTGAACTCTACAGCAGAGGCATTTTTCTACTTTTTGAAGCAGTTCCAAGTAAAACCCTTTCAGAAATCTAGAATCCTTAACTATACAAAAAAACAAAGCTTTAGAAATGATTTTTTCCAGAAATATGATCCTAGTCGTAGCCTTTCCACACAAGCAGTAATGTATTTAGGTTAAGACCTTTAACACATGGGACAGTGAACTGATTAAAAATCGGTCAGTGCAGCCTGCATATCTTTTAAGTTAACCAATTACGTCTGCCATATCTACCAATATACGTTGATGACCTCTAGTCTGTTTCCACAAGTGACACTGTGAAAAGGCCATGCTGATAAACCCGTATTGTTTATTTCAAAGATGTTAATGTATAATGTATAAGATTATTTAATCTTACAAAAACAAAATACAAAAACGAGAGAGAAAGATTTAAAGTGACAACCCAATTATTCAACATCAAGAAATCTTATACAATTATATAAAATAACATTTTGTGTTTGATTAGGCAATTAAAATTTAACTAACAACAGCTGCAACTAGATAGTCATAAAACTTATTCATATCTGAAATGAAATGAATCATACATTAGTACGAAGTTACAGCATGTTTTCTTGCACCCAATCCCTACTTTATAAACAGTATTTCTTTAATAATCAATGTACTGCTCTTTATATGTACTGCTTCTTTATTCTGCTGTAGTCAAAATCATATTAAATGAAATTATTTATCAACCATCATTTATAATTTGCATTTTTGGGAACGTTTTCGATTAAAATACAATTCACACAATTTTCATTTTCAGTTCCTCTTTGACCTGTTGACCTGTCAGTGTAGAAGTTTTTATTTAATACTTCTTAAAGATGTTTTCAAATCAAATATACAGTATTAGAAAGACGGTGGAAGCTAATAGTGTATGCTAATAAGAATTTAGTCTTTGCTTTTGGGCAACATCACCATCCTGTGTTCATGTGGACTACTGTGTTAATATACTACTACTACTACTACTACTACTACTACTATACACATTTTAATCAGTTATTTCTCATTATTGTTGCTATTTATTAATAGACACTAGACTTCACTTTACACAGTCCAAGAAAGTGCTGGTTTTGGATCTAAATGAAATTTTTTATTGAATTATTTATTAATTCTTTAGTGAAGTTAAGCCAAAAAAATGTTTCAACAAATTTTAGATTATTTATAACATTTTTTGCTTAACTTCACTAACAAATAAAAAGTCAAGCAATTAATTGAACATGGTCGTTAATGAATCTTAAAAAATTAAAGAGAATCACTTCAAAGCATTAAGGTGAGGTGGACCTCTATTAAGCAGAATAATGACAACTCACCTACAGGAAAAAGATGCAGACACTCAAAAAGACGGACAGTACTTTGCACACTGCCCACAGTCTCTCTCTCTCTCTCTCTCTCACACACACACACACACACGCACACACACCACAGTCTCCAGAGAGTGTAACAAGCCATAATAACCCTCTAGTGTGTCACCTGAGATCAACTGGCACAGAAAGTAAACCAGCTCTCACGCTGAACACACCTGCTGATAGTCATAGATCTGATCACTCACACACTCATACATTCACAGCACATACCACCAAGTACTGTGTTTATTAACAATTATAATATTGGTCAAAAATAGTGATGTTTACTTATATGTTTTGTGATAACTTGTGCAACTTTCTTTCAACCTTTGAAGATATTTGTGAGTATCACTATCACACACACACACACAAACCTACATGCACTCATGCATTCAGAAATCCGACTTCAGGGAAACTTGACCTGCACATGTACATTTCTGTCTTCTTTCTCCCACTTGCACTTATCTGTCTGTAACCAATCCGCCAGCGTTAATGCTAGCCAGGATCTGAAACAGCTCAAAGGGCCTGGGAAAACTCATTACCATGGAGACCAGAGAAACTGACCATTCTCACAGCAACCTGGTCCACATCTTTCTTACAATATAGTACACCATCGATATACACACATATAAGTAGTACTCCTCGATATTTTCCATCATGTTCAAAGTTGTTTATTTTACGATCACTGCATCAAGACAGCATCTATGAAATTAAGTGGAGAATTATAAACGTCTGAAAAAAAAAGGTTAATATTATTGTATGAAAAACAAGCATTCAGAAGTGAATGCACTCACATAGTCCTTTTAGTTGTAGAATAAGAAATTGAAGAAGGCTGATTTGCATTCGATCATCTTTCTTAGAAGAAAACAATTTTTTTGTATTGTATATATTGTGTTTATGAGTATTTGGATAGTGACACTGTTTTCATTTTGTCATTTCGGTTGTAAACACGAGCAACATGAATGTGAAATGATATACTGAGAGTGTTAGGTTTACAACCTCATATACAATATCATGATAGAATGTGATTGTAGTGTAGACTTTCAGCTATAATTCACGTGGCTTAACAAAAAGCTTGCATTAAACATTTTGGAATTATAGCTTAGGCTATTGTTAAAGAATCTGACTGCAATTAAATAAAAAACTCAACAATGTCTTTGGTCATACTGTTAAACTCGACTATACATGGATAATGTTATGGGTAGCCATTTTGCAAGAGTCATTAGGTATCTGCCATGGTCCAGCTTCCCATCTAGCTCCATCTAAACTGGCTCTTCTGCTCAGAATATGAGGGATATGTATTCCCTTCAATGAGGTTAACACATTCCCAGAAAAAAGGACTACTCTTGATATACTCCTCCATTCACATACACTCTTTTATATAAACTGAAAGCTGGAAAACACCAAAGATAGAAATAACAGCTCCGTCGATTAAAATGAAATTGAAGTGTAAAGCATATATCTGCATCCTTTTATCTGACAGTTTCTTTTTATTTCCCCATTCCCAGGAATTTGCGAAGCTTTTTTATAGACTTTGAATGAAAATAACTTCAACCAAAGACCTAATTGGATACATTTTTATTAATAAGTGGTGCAATGTAACATAAAAAAATTAAGACATCTACACATTGTTTCTGTAAGTCAAATCTATTAAACTGGTCAAGACCAGGATATAAATAAAAATTTATTCTTTAAAACCCTGGAATGAATAGCTCAGAAGGCCACTAGTGTAAACTTATCTAATCTGGAAAAAAAAAGGAACAAGAAATATGATTGGCTGGGGCTAATAAAAGAAATGTATAGCTTGTGGAGCAATTGGATGACTGACTGGTTTGTTCACAAAGAAAATGTGTGGCTATAAGGAACCTGTACTTCCAAATGGCAAGGCACAAATAATGAATAGCAGTCATTAGTCAGTGATGGCAGGCTGTAAGTTTACAGTACATGAGTGTGGTCAACGTGAGAGTTATCAAAATCCATTCAAGCGCACACACAAATTCACGAAAACACACACGTGCACAGACAGACAGACAGACAGACAGACACATACAAGGAAGGAAGGAAGGAAGGAAGGAAGGAAGGAAGGAAGAAAGAAAGAAAGAAAGAAAGAAAGAAAGAAAGAGAGAGAGAGAGAAAAGGCTGTTAAGCCTTAAGCATTTATACTTTTGTATTCCAAAATACAGCTCAGAACTCAAAGAAAATCTCTTTAAAGCTTTGATATACTGAGAGTGTTAGGTTTACAACCATGTTACCAGCTTATATATAAATCATAAATATCAATATCTGTCTTGATTCAGATTTTTTAAAAGAGTATTGGGCACCAAAAAGCACAAAATCTTACAAAATCTTTCTATGGGACCACATTACTGCATTATATCATGTTCCCTGCTTTTACTGTTCAGCAAATCGGCAAAATCAAGCTTGAGTATATAAAACATGGCTCTACAAGGCAAAGTTGGACCCTCCTGGCTGTGCACATTTAGACTTTTAGTCCTGTTAAAGATAATACCTGCTCACTATCTCTAGGACTGACTTGAAAGCCAAAGTGATATTTATAATCACACAATATTCATGATTAGGTCACAATGATGATATAGTTTTATAGGGAATGCATAAATAAACAGTATGTTTGTAGCAATGGTTCCCATTTTCTGACAAGGAAATAAACACCTGATGTGGGTTAGTTTGTGGTTTAGTTGATGTGGCTTAATTTGTTTTGCAGTGAAGATGAACCTGGATTAGATTCGTTGGTTGAATAGTAATAAAAAATAAATCTAATAGTAAACCATGTGATTGTTCAACACATTCAGATGAAAACTTCATAAGCAATCACATGGAGATTCAATAGGTTTTTATTCTTATTTTGCAATCTTATTACAAAGTCTGAGAAAGTCCATTAAGTTGTAAATATGAGCTATTGGCAATAATGAGCTATTGGCAGGTACTGTTTTTTTTTTAGTTGAAAAGCTGAAGATGATACACTTTTACATAAAAAATGTCCTCTACAAATCATTTTAAGTAATTTTAAAGGAAGACTTCTACATGTTCTGAATATTCGAGAGGAACCACTTGTGGTGGTCGGATGGCCCCTGACTGGGGCTGGCAGAATACCTTCATATAATAATAAAAGATGAAACTAATGGAGTGGCTAAAAGTGACCACACTCAGTGTCAACAACCTGAAATGACTTGGTGCAGATGATGTGTGGAACTAACATTCTTTGAGCTGGCAGTTGTGAAAGCTGTGAAAGTCATTCAACCACAGTACAGATTCCAAGGTGAGTAGCTGGACTAAAGTCAAGTGAACAAAGCAGCATTGGTGTGACTCTGGTCACCCAAATCCACAACATGTGTACTCTGAGACGTCCAAGGAAGTGCACTTGGTAATGATCAATATGCGACATGGCATAAGACATTTACAGAGACAGCCAATTGAGTTATAACAAATACTCTGCATTTCAAAAAGAAACCAAATAAGTGCAAATGAATAGGAAAATATAATGAACATTAACTGCTCTAAAGGTGAGTGTCATGCAGTCCATGCATATGAAGATGGTTGTAAATATAAAAATAAGTGTACAAAAATGGCATAGCATTTAGTTTTCCTTTTTTTTTTTTCTTTTCGTTTTTTTCTTTTTTTTTTCTGTTTTTATAGGAGTTTCCATTTCACGTCATCCCTTCTTGGTCTGCACTTGTGCAATGTCTACCACTAAAGACAAAAAGATAAAACGCATGCATTCCATGCAGTGCTCCGAGCTTTGCAGCGGTAAAGCATGTTGATATATATTTATATATTCCAATAGTAACAATATTGTATTTGTGTGTAAGTGTGTGTATCTGTGTGCTGTACAGAGTCTGTAGTTTAAAAAACAGTCTATATACTGTTAACTTTGCACTTGTGTAATTGTTGTAAGTGTGTGTCTCTGTGTGTGTGCGTGCGTGCTTTCATGCATGTGCATATGCGTGCTTGTGTGTGTGTGTGTGTGTGTGTGTGAAAGAGAGATCAAGGTGGAGTGATCCACACTTCCTCTGTAGGGAACACATCTCCAGTAGAGGACAGTGGAGCCTGTCCACTTGGGGTGAAAGGTTCAGTGTCTGTATCTGTCTCACCCTCTGCTAAATATTGGCACTCATGATCCCAGTTCAACCTTGCCATGACTCCTGACCCAATGCCTGTGATCTCCTCTCTCTCGGCAGAGATGCTGAAGCCACTGGGTGATCGCTCTAGCTCCTCATGTGTGACAGACAGCAGTGACAGTGGTGTGCCTGCCCTCTGGTCCAAATACAGCTGTTCAGATAGTTCAAAGTGGGAGTTTGGGGAGTGGCTTGGCAGTGGGCTGATGGGTAGGACAGTCGGGCGGGGTGGGTTTGTGTGTGACAGTGTGTTTGAGTGTATGTAGTATTGGCTGTAGGGAACAGGCGGGGCATAGGTGCAGTACACTCGGTCTCCGCTGATACTGACAGTGACATCACTGCGCTCCATGGTAATGGGGGCAGGGGCAGTGAGGTCATACTGCATGTGCATATCCACCAGGAAGTCAAGTTTCTTCTCCATGTCTGTCACCTGCAACAATGGCAACAAACTATAATTACTTTTCTTGAAAAACAGCCATACCCTCTCATCACAAATATGAAACAGATCTATAAAATTCTGTAAGATGGGATGAGTACAAAAAGGAGATGTGAGCAGGAAGGTACCTGTCTCTCTACCCGGACAAATCTGCCCATCAGGCTTTGGTCCTCATTATCTGGCAGGCCTGGTTTAGCCAGATAAGCCTCATGCCTGAGACAGAGAGAGAGAGAGAGAGAGAGAGAGAGAGAGCATTTGAGAATAACAATTATTATTATTATTATTATTATTATTAAACTATGTAACACGATTTTTGTTCCTGGGTAGTCAATGACATTTTCCAATTACTCGTGATGGAAAATGATCAAAAATAGCCCCTTGAAGTTTGGGTTTGGGCTTTTAAGAGAACGAAAACCTAAAAATTTGCCCATTTTACTAAAAAAAAAACCTGCCCAAAACTAACCCAAACTTTCATGGCTAAGATGGGTTTTTTCTCTTTATTTGGGTTACAAAGAATGGGGAAATAACACTTATTTCCCAGGAACAAGAAAAAAGTAAAAATTTGTTACATAGTGTTATTATTATTATTATTATTATTATTATTATTATTATTATTATTATTATAAACCATGATGCATGATCTAAGCCAACTGCTGCATATATCTGCATTGCAGCTCCACGTATCTCTGCTACTTATACCTCAGACTTCTCATTAAAATGACTCATTATATCGTTTAACTTTGTACAAGTGTGTATTATTATATGCTTAAGAGTTATTACCACTGACATAGCTAAAGCTAACAGGTATCTGCAAATGCTTTGTCTAACTTTGTTTCTCTCTAACAGCAGTATCATAACAGCAACAGAAACAGTGAAGTTCAAGCCTTGACACATTTCAGCATAACCTGAAGCTTTATATGCCAAAGCCTTGGGATTTATAGTGCTGAATTTGTCAACATCTTGGCAAGCACAGACGTGGGCTCCTTGTCACTTAATGGTACGACTGACATGATATATATAAAACTTACATCCAGAGCTCATCTGAAACACTCCTTTTGAAGGATTTAAACATAACCGAACCATTCCAGGACATTGTGCTAAGAGAATCTGACAGGGATATACTGTTCTCAGTCTACCATAAAATATATCCTAACAGTTTTGTCAACCGAGTGGAATATTTGGCCAAGATGTGCACTAAAGTAAGGAGATTTCGAGTAGCTCTTTCTATTAGTTGTTGCAGAGCTGAAAGGTCTGTCTGTGTTCCTGCTAAGTGGTGTTTTATTGAGTCCAGCTTTGAGGAACCAGTCCTAGAGCTGTGTCCTGGGACCATAAAAAGGTTTCTTGTGATCAATGTGAAATCACAGGCCTGTACTTTTCAGCATGTTGTTGCAAAGGTAACATGGTTGCACCCTCCAGACTGATATTTATTTGCAAGGTCTATGGAGGTATGGGGTTTACGGAGCACAGACGGCAGTAGAGTTTTGTGGAACATCCTGCAAGCAAATATGTACTTCAGACATACAAAAGACAAGGTATTAATACCACTTAATTGACCACATAACTATTTCATTCCTGAAGATACTATTCGTACTAACTGTTTGCTATCCACAAATGTTTAAGTAACAAATGTTAAGAAAACATATTCTTTAATATTTGTATTTTATTACATTTTTTTCCAGGATTGTTTCCTAATGTAACTGTTTTAAAGTTAATATTAAGTTAAATGTGTATTTAAGGTATACATCTCTACTGTTAGATCATTTTTACATTATGTTTTAAGACTGCAGCAGACACCTAACACCTTTTTCTTACAAATGCCAGTCATCTACATATGAAAGGACAGCCTGTACTGTAGTCCTCAAAACTAGCTTAATTTCAACTATAATATTTTGTCATGTGGGACCTGGTTGTTTGTGGACATCTGGGTCCATTTTGACCCTTATATTTCAGACAAACTTTAAGTTAAGTGGGAGTTAAGTGGGAATCTTTTCATGCAGTGATAGAACATTGCTCAAGATGGATGATCGAAGCAGCTTTTTGATTTTAGGAGCAAAACCTGTTATGTTTGAGATCAAAATTTTCTCCATTACTGGGAATTGGGAATAACCAACAAAATCATCAAAATCACTAAACAGATCACAAATGTTTCAATATAAAGGTATTTAATGGTTTTTTTTTTCTGGGTGAACTATTCAGTTATGTGCTCTATTTATATGCAGGCACAAGTGTAATGTGAGGGTATTTTGTGTTCTGCAGTGAAGGAGACTGCTCAGGCGTGGGTGGAGCAGATCAACAGGGGGTGATGACATTGAAAATCTGCCAGTAGGATTTTCAAATCCATTTTGGCATCAAATCCCAAAAACTTTTATTAATGCAAACGCAATGACAAAACAAAATGTTCCTGACTCCAAGCACTTTTGTGCCACTTCTTACAGCATAGATTTGTTCACATTTTATGAACTTCAATATAAACAACCTATTTCACCCAAATGCTTACAGTACCAAATACAGTTTTATCTATACAATTAAGAACATGCCACTGAATGTGAATTGGACAGTTATGTCATTATGCACAAACCATTTTACATCTTTTATTCATCTATAAGTTATATATAAATATTTCATTTGACATAAATGCTTTTGTGCTACATCATTTTGCAGTTAAAAGCATATTTCACCAAAAAATAATGCAAACTGCTTCATTAGCCAGTTAATGGCAATTGCTTGTTTTAATGGGGCTGATCAAGATGCTATTAAAAAACTTGCCAAGCGCACTACTCAAAAAAATAATCTGTTCATTTGAACTACACACAGCTAATTTCAATAAGCTGAATACGTTATCCAATATCTTTAACACCTGACCATCAGGATCTGAATATGGGAAGACTCTAAGTATTTATGACAAATCTTTTAAAGTCGCTAGATCTGAAATTTACAGCTTCACCTGTTCATTTTGTCCCAAAACATTTAATAATAAATTGAAATGTAATGTTATACTTAATATATACAAAACACTACATGCTACATGCAGATAGGAGCATGTTACTAGCAAATCTACATTATTTTAAAACCACTAAAACACAGTTAACTACTCATCAACACTACTCTTCTGTGTGGCACAGAAATCATTTGATATACATGCAACTTTGAAACATTTCAACAGATTGTACATGCTGGTTACAGTAAGTTTCAGTAATAGTGTAACATAACTGAGGAATTCTCACCTGGGAGACTGTTGTGATGGATAAGGGAAAGGTGTTTTGGTGGTCTTTTTATGTTTTGGAGTAAGAGGTGGACCAGGAGAAAAAATCAAATCTATTCTGTAGGAAAAGAAATACACAGCACAGATTTAGTTCAAGGTCACTGGAATACAAGTCTCTATGCACCCCATGGAGATTGTAATAAGTAAGTGTGTGTGTGTGCGTGTGTGTGTGTGTGTGTGTGTGTGTGTTACCGTGACTGGAGGTATTTGATCCTGCAAAGCATGTCCAGGTGTCCTGCAGAGTACTGCTCTATCACATCCTTTACATCATATGGCCTCAGGGTCTCCTTAAAATGCTTTTTATTCAACAGGAATATCAGAATCCTAACAGACACAAATAAAGTGAATCCCCGATATTATTTAGGCTGTACACTGTTCAATTCTGTACATGTTTTAAAACACTAGTGTAACTGAATGTTAAAAATGGTGACTAAATGGGGCGGTGGTAGCTCAAGGGGTTAAGGCTCTGGGTTGTTGACCAGAAGATCAGTGTTCAAGCACCAATGCACCGCCAAGCTGCTACTGTTGGGCCCTTGAGCAAGGCCCCCAACCCACACTGCTCCATGGGCACAGCGTCATGGCTGACCCTGTGCACTGACCCCAACCCCTAAGGATGGGATATGCGAAGAAATAATTTCACTGTGCAGTAATGTATATAGGATAATTAAAGACAACTTTAAAAAAAGTGGACCTGGTACCTTATACTGATCTGAATCATCAAATTTGAGAAACTCTTTAACTCGGACCCTGGACAGTTAACTGATTTACACTGCACTGCAGATTTTATTTAAAAGGATTTCAAGAATATTTCTGATCTTCTCTTGGCTAGTATTTAACAGTTAATGACACTGGCCCTTTAATAGAAGCCCATTCGCTACAAGAGATGATAGACTTTAGAAGGGGATATTTTAGGCAGTCCACACTTTCCTGTCATTAATCATTGGTAATATTGGAAGTTCGGATATTATTAATGTGTTCTTGCATGCATCCACATGTGAGTGCATGATTATGGACCCATTAGTGCAGATTGAAATGGCATGTCACTGTGGTGATTTGTAATGGTCGAGGTGTGGGGGTGAGATATTCATGGAGCAGTTTTATTACTGCAGAAGGCACACATTTTATCACCTACAGTGCCTCAGCTGCACTCAATTGCAGAAGGCAACACCAGGTTACTAAAAACTGAGACAACATGTCCATGTGTCTGTGTGCTTTTATTACTATGTTTGTTCCACAGTTATATATTTTTCACTCTGTGTAAGGACACTGCTTACCGCACCGCTCTGATGACTAATTTAAGAGTAGGAATCATCTCTTCCATCAGGATGTCAGGGGGAAAGCCCTTCTCCTCAGGGGTGGGGTCTGGCAGCCCGGCCGTATCTACAAGAAAAGATAAACAGCTAATACATATGGATGTACAGTATTTAATATTTCAGAATATTTATATGTAATATTTCATAACATTTCATATTATATAAGCTGTGTTTTAAAGCAGACAAATCTGAAGTACCCTTTAGAGTGCTTAGGGCTTGTTGGTATACATAATATTTAAAAGGTCTATTATTAGGTCTACAATTCTACTGAAATTTCAGTAGAGTTGTACTAATATTACATTAATGTTGAAAATGTTGACTGTTGATTATTCTACGTATCTACTGTATATTCGTTTTTTGGAGGAAAAAAAGGTTGTATCAAATGTACCAAAAGTGCATGCATTTTTAATTAGTTATTATATATTTTTTCCACAATTACTTAAAATATTCAATCTGTGTGTGTCTGTACCTTCTGAACTCTGTCTCAGAGAGTAGGCTTTCATTCTGAATGCAGTTCTGAATCTCTCTCTGTTGCTGAAGCCAGCAGGTTTTGCCTCTTTAGATGGACTCTCTTCAGCCGTCTCTGCTGGTCCACCATTCCCTGCTCCACTGACAGGATTCCCAGCAGGCATCATAAGCCAGCCTCTCACTGAAGATGGCCGTGGTGTGGGCAACCGTACACGATCCAGCAGAGTCAGCTTCTGACTGAGACACACAGCAACACAGCACTGATTAATTCTATACTGCAGGGCCTGGTATTGTTTCCTCTGCTTCAGTATGCTCATGAAATGGAGAGAAGAGAGAGGAAGTGCATATTACACAAAAGAGCAGTGGCAGGAAAACAAGAGAAAAATCAGTGGTATATGAATGTGGTAGAGAGAATGTGTACTTGCCATTATAGATTTTAAGGATTCATACTCTTAAATGTGCACAGTGTCAGGTAACCGGGAGCAGATCAACACTTTGAGAGAGTGCAGTCATCATTACACCACAGCACCGGTGAGATATCAAAGCAAATGGATAACACAGGAACTTCTATTCAGAAAATGTGCTTTTATTTAATAAACAAGACTGTAGCATTTAAGTAAGGACTCTCAAGACCAGGTGTCAGCACTATGTAACAGCCTTGCAGTTTCCAGTTTCTCTGTAACATGAAAGGTTGTGTCTTTTACTTTTAATTCAAGAGAGAGGAAAAAGGGCTGATGAGAGAATGATTGTTTACAGCTGCTATAAAGTAAATGATAACAGGAACTAGCGTGTCTCACAGACATTTCATAGCATGGATTGTAACTATAAATGGATTGTAACTATAAATGATTAAAAAGCATGCCATTTCAATCATTAAGGAATAAACATAAGCATAAACGAATAACACACTTTAGTCCGTGCTGTAATGTGAAAGTTCAAGCGTTTTTCTATGAAAATTCCTTACAAAGAACACCTGAGTTATTCATGTTGATGAGGATTACAACAGTGCTGTAGTGTTTTGTCTTGTTTACACTACCCACATGGGGTCATGGCCACAATGTGTTCCTCAGCAAGGAAATAAGCAGATAGTACATAACTAGCCTTCTATACTTCTTATTTGAATATTCTATTCTTCTTATTTCTAATAGATTTTGTTAAACTGCATTATACAGCAGTTAGTTTCAATTCCACATAAAATTCTACTTTCTAGTTCAAGATACTTACTACAGTAGTGTTGGTGGCATCATTGAAGAACAAACAAAAATTTCAGCAACATAACTTTTGATTTTAAATATGGAAGCTCATCAGATAAAGATGAAAAGGAAGAAGAGATGCCAGTTTCACTGGAAGCACCTTTGACGGGAATGTACAAATAAATGTAAGCTAGCTAGCCAGCTCGCTGACATGCTGTAAAGTGAGCAAAAATAAATAGAACATTTGGCTGGAATATTTTTTTTTACTCAATATTAATGTCTAATTATTGAGCTGTTTTATAAAAGCAATATCGCACTCGCAGTTGTACGATTAAACTGATTATGGTCACAGCTGTGATTCAGTATAACCACACTCTGACTCATACGATATTGCATAATTATAAAACACCTTATATTATTTAATTCTCCCCTTTTCTTTGGGTATATTATTGTATAAAATTGAAATTGACCATTTTTCTTGACTGCCCCTTCCCCCCATGTTCCTCACTTTCTCCATCACCTCCTCCCTGCATCCACTCTAATCTTATGGCACTTGTAATGTCCTGTCAGCACTTAAAATGTCAAGCAAGTCTAGGAGCAGTGTTATTTCCTCCCAGTTGATGTCATAGTAAATGTGTATACATGATTTGACTCTACCTTCTTACAATCTCTGTGCTGTCAGAAAAAAACATCACCTTAGGATTGTTCTTCGAGAGGGTTGGGACTGTGACTTTATTTTCACGTAGGCTTATAGCACACACACAGGTAACTGCACTATGTAAAGCTATTCTAAAATTATTTCAAGTGAATAATCATTAATTTCTGTACACACTCACCATCCATGTTAATAGAAACTTACATTTTATTTATGCAGTTATCATGTGGCAACAGCACAGTGCATAAAATCTTGCAGATCCAGGTTAAGAGCTTCAGTTCATCTTCACATCAAATATCGAAATCGGGAGAAGCGGGATATCTGAAACTTTAACTGTGGCTAAGATGTTTGTGCTATATGAACTCTTTTAAGTATTTCAAGAACTCCTGATCTCTGTAGAGTTTAGACAGAATGGTATAAAAAAACGTCCTGTGAGCTGAGGGTCTGCAGGCTGAAACAGCTTGTTGATGAGAAGAGAATAATCAGACTGGTTTGAGCTGACAGGAAGTCTATAGTAACTCTTTACAACCATGGTGATGAAAAGCATCTGAGAATGCACAACACATCAAACCTTGAGGTGCATTAACTGAATCTCTAGAGAACGATCGAGAGAGAGAGTGTGTGTGAGAGAGAGAGAGAGAGAGAGAGAGAGAGAGAGAGAGAGCACTGCAAATCTAATTGTTATCCTTTTTGAATATTTTAAAGGTAAAAATGGTCACATGGACTACAAGTTTTAGGAAGTATCTGGGTATTAGATAGTGTAGTTTGCCTTGATCATTTCACCAACCTTTAAAAATGAGTTAATCCTTCAGCACAACTCTCTCACACAAGCACATTCATACACACTGCCTACAGGAGAAACCAGACACTCTTCTCAGAGAAAATACCCCCAAACAACTCAGGGCATTCTGTATTGGCCAGTCCCTTAGGATAGACCCTCAGACACACACACACACACACACACACACAACACACACACAACACACACACATCTCTCCTGAGTGCAAAGAAAAGCAGGTGATTGCACTGGTGAGAGAAGCTTTAAGGAGACACAGACTGTCTTCTGAGACAGATCAGACAGAATTACAGCTGATTACCATGCAATTTGAGAAGACACTTTCCCACACACACTCAAATACACACAAAATCACTTCTCACGGAGCTTGAATCATCTATAGACAAATGGTGGACTTTGATGTGTATACATGTGTGTGTTTGTGTGCGTGTGTGTGTGTGGCATATAAGTGCCACTGAAAGGCAGGCAGGAAAAGAATCAACACAAAGCAGGCACCTGTAACTCATTCACACTGAATGAATAAATCCAGGAATGAAAGAGTGAATGACAAAATGGATTGCTTAATAAATAATGACAATTAAAATTAATGTCACATCCATAAGAGTGTGTGTGTGTGTGTTGCTCTAGTTTCACTATTGGTGGTCAGCGAAAATGTCAGACCACAAGTTCCCAGACTTCCCAGGTTCCTTGTGTGTGTTTGTGTGTGTGTGTGTGTAAGTGTGAGAGAGAAAGAAAGAGAGAGAAGCACTGTTTTGTGAGTGAGAGAAAGTAGTAACTTGATCATTAAGTGGAAAACATGGATTACAGCACAAAGGTGAGGCAATTCAGCCATGCAGAACTCTGCACTCTCTCTCTCTCTCTCTCTCTCTCTCTGTCTGTCTGTCTGTCTTCCACACAATCCAATATACTTAATACATATCCTGTGGTGGGTCAGTGTCTGTGTCAAGGACATCTACAATAGAAAAGCTTTTCTCCACAGTGTAACACACACACACACACACACACACAAAGTGTAAAGTGATGCTTTGCCTCTCAGACTATCTATTATCCACTTTATACTCCTCCTGACATCTCTCACCAATCTATGACTAGGACAGACACACCCTCCCTCTCTCTGCACCATCATTTTTCAGTGGAACACAATTCATTATTTCCTAATGTCTTCAGATAGACGTCATACACTGCAAAGGTCTGCACACCCTAATGACTGTACTCATTACACAGAAGGATGGGATCTTCACTAGAACATTCACACATAACACTTGATATTATGCCTGCAGTGGCAGAATAATGGCAGCAGTTATTGGGGGTTATTTAAAGAAACACATTATACAGGCACATTAATCCTACACTTTAGACCAGCTATAATCAGAAACAGACAGGGAAAGAGAAATGAATCTTACCTTGCAATCGCTTCCAAATTTTCTTTCCTTTAAATAAAAGTAAAAAACACTTGGAGTTAGCTGGCAAGTCATTTTAGGTTGATAGTTCAACACACACATAAACACAGAGAGAGAGAGAGAGAGAGAGAGAGAGAGAGAGAGAGAGGAATTTATATATAAAATCATAATAAGAAAAGTGCTTTATCACAGGAGAGAGGTGGCAACATCCTTGTTTCTCTGAATGCACACATGCACTATGACTTCATTACATCTACATACAAGCATGTCACTTTTCTCTATCTGTCTAAAAATAAACCCTCGTATTTTTTGCTCATTTATGTTCATAGTTTCCACAGTCATGCTGCATCTGTTTGCAAGGCTGTAAGAAAACACGAGAGTGACCTGCGTTACGACTATAACATCTGTTACTATTATAAACTACACCGTGCTTCAGTGGGTCTTAAGACTGTTAATGGTAGTGAAAGGTGGAGCAGTGAGAAAGAAAAGACTTGGATAAACTGCAACCGATGCAGCACATCTGTCTTACTTTTACAGTTAAACCATAGTAACCATACCACAGTAATCACGGTTACTATGAAATTAAAATGATCACCTCTCATTATCAGTCAGTTATACAGTAAGACACCTTTAAATGGGTGGTGATACTGTGTGCACATCTCCAGATAATGAATGCATAATGAATGTATGATTGTTTAAGAAGATTTTTGACCCACACAATATCACAATCGTGTCACTTGCAATTAATGCTTATTTACCTATTAAATACAGTAAAATAGGTAGTAAAATACATTTACGGCATTTGGCAGACACTTTTATCCGGAGCATTGATTATCATTTTTACAGCTGCGATGATAAGAGTTAAGGTCTCAACATCGCAAGATTTGGACTCATGACCCTCTGAGCAGAAATCTCTTAAACACTGAGCTACCACCAACACCCACAGAAACCACTTACATTATTTCTCATTAAATATTTACCTGTATGTCTTGTCGTTGGTTAAAAATGAAAATATTTACACTCAAATAAAACATAGTAACTACAAATACTAAATATTAGTGTATATATATACTGTGTCTATATGGACCCTCAGTTCACACACGTTCAGTACCTCATTGTAAACTCCTGGGAGAGCTGCAGATGGAACTTCAAATGCAAAATGACTATAAAACAAATAAGCAAATTCGACATAAA
The DNA here is from genome assembly GCF_019097595.1 of Hemibagrus wyckioides. Taxonomy (NCBI): domain Eukaryota; kingdom Metazoa; phylum Chordata; class Actinopteri; order Siluriformes; family Bagridae; genus Hemibagrus; species Hemibagrus wyckioides. The sequence goes on along the minus strand of NC_080729.1, from coordinate 9,165,747 downwards.
TAACAAAATGGCAAAACAGAAATAATGAAAAAAGGGGAAAAAAAATACAGCAAAACATAAATAGAGCTACATTAAGTGATGTCACATGGACGAGAAACTAAATGTGAAAGATCAAAAAAGAAAGAGTGTGTGTGTGTGTGTGTGTGTGTGTGTGTGTGTGTGTGTGTGCGCGTTCAGAGTGTACTGTATGTACCTGAAGCATGGCAAAGAGATCACTGTTTCATAGAATCTCCATGTTGCTGTAAGGTCTTCTCTGACAGGATTAGTAGCATAGTATCTCCAGGCTGACTGGAATCAAAAAGAGTGATATAAAGTTTTAAACATTAATAATACAAGTAAAATTACAGATTTATTTCTACAAAACATGACCCTGGCGACTGAAATTCAGAAATGCATTTATCGATTCTCATTTAACCCAGAATGATTATAATTATTATTATTATATATAATTATTATAATTATGATTAGCCGAGAGAGTTCCTGTCTAATGAGTAAGTAACTGCTTACACTGTGGTGTGTATAGTGTGGCGCATAACAGTACTGTACATGAGTAGCTGAGAGGATTTCTCCATTCTGTGTGAGTTGCTAGAGAAAAACTTACTTGTATGAGTCCAGCTGCAGGGTGTCTACGTTTCTCAAAATGTTTCTGCCTATGCTGCTCCTGAACTTTAAGGGCCAAACCAGAGCCCAGTATACCCTGCAAAGAAAACCAATCAAACATAAATATTACTGCATTCAGGTATCCCTAGACATTACATGATACAAGTGTAGCTTTTGTGTACTTCAGCTATAAACAATTTCAAAAACTCTTCACGATTGGAAAATGACCTGGATGATTTGGATGAGCCCTACTGTCTTAACCAGATGCCCTGTGAACCTGTGGGCAAGCTTTTAAAAAAAATTGTATTTGTATTAGCATCTGTGTATCTATTTATAATACATTATCTGTTTATTCTAATCATATATTTATAATGAGTTGCATCCCAAATATACATTTTTTCTCCTTTTTTTCTATACTGGACTTGCTTGGGTCAATTTTTCTGCTCTTATGAATAGTTACTGACTCATTTGTTGCATTTAACTGCTGTATCTGGAAACGCATACACAGCCAACAAAAAAAAGGAAAAATAAAGAAATAAAGAACAGAAATCTGAGCAATGAATCCAAAGCAGTAGCAGTTAAATCAGATAAAATGTCATTTTTCAGTAAAATTATATTACAGTGAAGCTGGGAGTATTTTATGGTAATCTGAAGTCATAGCCTGGGTTTCATCTAGTGCATTAAGTCTTGTGCAGCCAAAGAGAGTATAGGTTGCACAACTAATGACATTATACAAGCACAGTGTGCTCCAAGATCATATCTAAAGTGAGATGCAACGGAACCAACTTCAAAAACTGCTTAAATAATCCATACATTAACTGATTATACAAAGTATTGGCTTGTTAAATCCCTGGGGTCTCATTTATGAAAGCATGTACAGAACATGTTCTAATTTTGTGCGTAATAAGCACCAATACACACAGGAAAATTAGGTTTTATCACATGTGCATACACATAGCTGTGTGCATGGAGTGTTGATTAATCCCTGACATTCTAAATTGATGTGCTTGTGCGTGGGCATGCTCATTTGCATAAAGAAATGCATCCAGATCACCATATATGGTAAACAATTTCCCTTTGAAAGGTCCAGTAGCCTTCTCAAGGTCTTGCTTGTTATGGCAGCAAGACAAACTTCAACAACAGTAAGGTAAAGATAATGTTGCAGTAGAGCAAATATAGTAGAGCAAAAATAAACATTTATTTAAGACATTTATCTGGCTTAAAAAACAAAATTATATGCTTATATAATTGACAGTAAGTGGGATAGAAGAGCCTCATAATCAGTTTATCCGCTATTATATTTTTCTACCACTAGAGGCTCCTGAGTATGTAAGGTCAGGAGAATGTGGAAATAATTGCACACCTTCATGCACAAGTAAACTTGATAAGTCACACATGAGGCAGAGAAATGTGCATATGTCTGGTTTATAAGCACTTCTATGCATGTGCACACTTCATAAAAAAGGAACAATTTTAAATCCCAAATTCCATAACCCATTCTGTTTGGTTGATGTTTTTTGGCAGAGCTATTGCTCTATAAATAAAAGTACAAACAGAAGTAAATCAAAGGCTTTGGCCAGCATGCAATAATAATTTGAGTGCCAGTACCCACTGAGCAAATTTATTTATCCCAGCAAGCTAAAGAGATTGCCATGATAAGATATTGCACCCTCCCATGTGTAGATTTGGCAAAGATGTGAAACACTTACCGCTGGCAGTGCAAAAAATGAAACACCAATCAAAGTGAAGGTTCCGGCAAGAAGACGTCCCGGCCATGTCTTCGGTGTCTTATCACCATACCCAATGGTTGTCAAAGTTATCTAAGACAGGATGAATTAGTATTGAGTCTTTAGTGATATGAAATTCTCTCCGTATTTCAGACTTTTCTCTTTTTCACAAAAACCATCAGCTTTCTATTTTTACACTGACATCCTTAGGGACATTTCCAGTGTTAGAACCTACTATCCAAACAAAATGCTCAAATGCTTTCAAATTGAATTGGGTAGTAAAAAAATTGAATAATTTATCTCATATATTTTGTGCATGCTCTGGTTAATATTTCATCTATCCGGGCTAGACATCTAAAAGACGTCTTTGAATGAAACAACAGCAGCCTGGTAACTCAAAACATGACACAAAAAAACATGACTCTCAAGATCAGACTGGACTTTTTATGCAGAAAAGATTCTGTGGCAGGTTGAAAGACGATCACCAAAATGACATGCTATACACAAATAGTATAGCTTTTCATTAGCATACTATATTGAAAAGCAAAACCATCATTGAATTGTTCTTACATCACGGGGGATTGCTTTTTAAATATTAAATGTTGTCAGAAGTGAATGTTAAGAATCTAAGTAAAAGCAAGCCATTCCACTGCATTGCTTTTCACTGTGTGATGCCGTTTAAGCTAGAAACGCCAACACAGTGTTAAAAAAAACATGAAATTCAATACACAAATATTATTTCTTTTGATTTGGGACATGCTTGAAATGTTGCCCACTGAAAAGCAAAATCAAAAAAAGTTTTAGCTGGCTATTACTTTTTAAAGAATATTATGCTTTAAATGCTGGTCTTTGTGTCAGAAGTACATGTAATTCCAGGTTGCAATTCATTTCACTTTCACTGGTGCATGGAAATCATGCCACACTGGGCAGGACTGCAGACAGAGGAGGGAAGCAAGGAGGGGGCCATTGCATTGCTTACAAAGTGACATTACCATCTATATACAGAAATGCCATTTATTATTGTGCCGCTGTTTCTTCAATCTTTCATCACTGATTGTTAAACTCTTAATCATCAGGTTTTTCAGGCTTCATAAAGTGTAAACATAACAAAAGTGTTACATAGTACTAAAAATACTTACAGTATATTTGGTGCAAGTTATGCTGATATGATTTATTTTAACACTGATTTTCTGAAAACTCTGATTATCTCCTCCTTAGTGGGTGGGATATATTAGGCAGCAAAGTGAACATTTTGTCCTCAAAGTTGATGTGTTAGAAGCAGGAAAAAATGGACAAGCGTAAGGATTTGAGTGAGTTTGACAAGGGCCAAATTGTGATGGCTAGACCACTGGATCAGAGCATCTCAAAAACTGTAGCTCTTGTGGGGTGTTCCCGGTCTGCAGTGGTCAGTATCTATCAAAAGTGGCCCAAGGAAGGAACAGTAGTGAACCAGTGACAGGGTCATGGGCGGCCAAGGTTCACTGATGCACGTGGAGAGTGAAGGCTGGACCGTGTGATCTGATCCAACAGACGAGTTACTGTTGCTCAAATTGCTGAAGAAGTTAATGCTGGTTCTGATAGAAAGGTGTCAGAATACACAGTGCTTCAGTTTGTTGTTTTTTGGCAGCAAAAGGGGGACCAACACTATATTAAGCAGGTGGTCATAATGTTATCGGTGTATAAGCACTGTTGAACCATACAACATTAAATCAGTTGCTTCAGTTCAATAAGGTGTTAAACATTTTTGTTGTTGTTGTTTTGCTTTTGTTATCTGGTACTGTAGGGATGTTTGTGTTTAATAAAGCATATGTGTGCTTATAAAGGTTGTTTTCCACTCTTACCAGTCCCCACCAGAGTGCATCAGCATAGGTATCAAAGTCCTGGGCAGGTGTTGGGGTGCCATCTTCATCATTGGGTAGCGTCATCAAGACAACATCCTTCTCCACAAGATAGACCAGGAAGGAGGACAGGATAAGAGACAGGAAGCCAATGTACCATGCAGTGATCAGCTCCTGAAACACACAGACACACATGGACAGCCAATCAATTGTCTCCTGGTCCCTTTCTTAATCATTTTTAAAGAAACTTATGCAAAGTAAAGTATACTGTATGTCATAATTTGCATTATCATTTTAATTGTAATCTGAAATCTTCCGTTTGTAGGTTAGCCTTTAGACTGCACAAAGATAATACAGGAAATATGTGACAACTGTTGGCAAATGGTAGCACCATTTTAGTGGGAGTGATTAGACATTTCCATGTAATGAATTTTGCAAGGATGTTTCCATAGATATGAACATATCAAGCTTCACAGAAGGATATGGACTGGAACAAGCAACACTAGAATACCATTCTGAATTGTGAATTTAGAAGAAGTGTGTGTGTGTGTGTGTGTGTGTGTATGTGTGTGTGTGTGTGTTTGTGTGTGTGTGTTTACCTTGCTGTGAGCATATATTGCAGACCCCAGTAGTTTCCAGGTGCCACCTCGCCTGTCCATGCGTAGCATACGCAGAATCTGCAGAAAGCGCAGACTCCGAAGAGATGTAGCCAAAACATTTCCCTGGTTTCCTAAAGCAACTACCGGCACTGACGCTATCAGCACAAAGATATCTGTACAAACACACAACACCTCTTCTTTATTAATGAGGGAAAGTGCAAGTATGTGTTGCATCAAGGGCTGCATAACTAATGTTACTAGTCACACATTTAAAAATCTTCGCTATTTTTATGCAGTTTTAATTAGTTTTTTTATAGCAAAGACCACATCAAACTGCATATTAAATAACAGCCAAGCTACAAATTATACTGCCATCTTCAATTTTTTAATCAGTGAATCATATTACACTATTAAGGGCATATGCCAGTTCTTAAACTTCATGCAGGTGTACTAAACAGCAGCTAGGGTTAGGGATTATAACTGCGGAACTGAGACATGGATATTGGAAGACTGTGATAACCGAGCTCTCCTCATAGCTTATAACTGACCTTCTCTGGATGAAGAATGCTATCCTACGTTCTTATGTCTACAGATGTACGCTTTTATACAGCACTGATCATGATGGTAAATACAACAACAACAAATCTGAATAGATATGAAAGTGACAAAGTTCCATTAAAATAAGTCAAATAAATACTCTGGAATTTTTACAAATAACCAAAGTCTGCATTTCTATAGTCTGTCTCCTGGGTAGTCAACAAGCTCCTCACAACAGTGACTACAACATCTATTAATCGAATAATCAACAAGTCTATGCAACCCCTAAAATGTACATTAAGAATAATGGCATGAAAAATAATTTATTTCAGTCAGGTCAAGTCAATTTACTTTTCTAGGTCCTAGTCCTCACTTGTGTAATGTTCATGATGTAAAATAAATAAATAAATAAATGAAGCAAAAACTGAAAAGCTTTTTCTTGAAGGGCTTGAAATCAGCAACAGATTTATTTATAGATCATTTTGCAACAGTATTCCTGTAGACCTAAGTACAGTATTACATAATGTGTGTGTCAGTGTGTGTCTGTGACACTTGCCCAGTATACACAGTGGTTTGCGAGCGAATTTGAGACGTCCTCTCCAACCCTTATATCTACAACGGCATCCTGCTGCCCAGATCCTGAGCACAAACTCACTCCCAAAAATAAAAATAGTGAATGTCTCCTACAGGGAGAGTGAGAGATGTGAGATAGAGAGAAGAGAAAACAGAAAATATTTAATAAAAGTGTCCTTTTTTTTACCAGCATCCCACACACATAACACATAACTATGTATTTCTTAACTCTCAACTGTGTGTGTGTGTGTGTGTGTGTGTCATAAGGATTCACCTCCTGGACTAAACTTTCCTTTCCAGAGGTGTAACAATCTATAATTAGTTTTGGTATACCTTAAGCCTAAACCGTGTTGACTACACACTTGCCTACATTGTTACTGAACACACAAGGTACTGCATATATACACAAATACTTACAAGTTCACATGTGCACACTTACCAGAACCACCAGCCAGTGACCTGAGTCATCTTCATACTCTTTAAACGTTGTTAGAATCGCCAAAATGAGACACGCCAGAACTATCAAAAACCTAAAAACAAGGAATAAAATGTGCCATAAGTTTAAACTATATCATTTTTTGTTTCAATAATGAACATAGCACAAATGACCCATTTTGTTCAGAAATCTTTCTGTAGAATCAGTTGTTTTTGTAGAAGATTTAGGATCTGTTTTGAAATGCAAGTACAGCCATCCCCTTAGCGCTCCCTCCAGCATCTCACCCACAAAACAGATGAAGGTTTACTGCTAAGTCTGCCTAGCCAACACCATAAAAAAAAGAGAAACCCTATAAATTGACAACAACTTTCTGGCAGCAGAGTGCAAGAAAGTACAAAACTATATTTACAGGACTAAATATGTAGCTACATGTACTGTGTACTACTATAGAAGTAAAAATGAGTGGGGTGGGGGTTACAGTTTTACTGTTTTAGCTTAAAATAGGACTTCTTTTGGTTTCAGGGAAAAAAGAAAGTAGTGGCTGATTATAAGGGTCAGATAATCAAGTATGCATGATGTTACATGGGAAGGCTGAGTTCATTTAAATTATTGTTGAGTACTTTAACTCAGAGCAAGATGTTTCAAAGTGTACCAGTTCTCCCCAACTTAAGTGACTATTATGCTTATATGAAACATTATTAGCACTTGATAAATACTTATTCTCAAATATGATTTGAATCAGCACTTGAATAGATCTCTCCCTGAATAAGAATCAGCATCACACGCTGGTCATCACTGCCCATGCACAGTCTAGGGGAATGCATAAGGGAGTGATACAAACCATCTCTACTAACATGTCCGTAAAGTATATAAGGAGGTAGATTGGTAGGTTACATATGAACCTGTTGTTCTATAAATAAATGGAAGCCACCTGGGTGTTAAGCCCTTGAGTTAATGAGGATGAACAAGCAAGGACAAGCGTGATAAAGCAGGAGCCTTTTATAGGCTTCACACGTCAAGTCATGGTCACACCATGACTACTGCTATTAGCACTCAGTCAGAGCACATGGGAAATGTCCACTAGTTCCAGAAAGAAACCACTGTGGAGATCCTGATCTTAGTTGGAGAACCAACTGCAACTACTGTGTTATTATAATATAGTCAGAGTAAGGTCACATACAGTATAATCTGACAGCATTTTCCCAGAATAACAGGCAAGCTACAGTATCGAACTGCAAAACATAAAGCATCATACTGTTCTTTACTGGTTGAATGTGGATGGCCCACTTTATTTGCTTTTCTCCCATTTTCAGTGTCTGTGATGCATTGGAAATTCACCCAATATTACAAAAAAGCTGAAGCAACACTTACGTATAACTGATTTACATATTCCTTCAGAAGTAAGTAACCTTCCTGCTTCCAATGTGTGATTCATTTGCATGTAAAATACTAATACTGACTAACTCTAAATGGAAACCATAACAGACTAAGCCAGATGGGGGAGCTGTTCTGTCGAACTGAAATGCGTGAGGTAATAATTATTTCCTCCTTTTGCTCTGTAACTCACACTTCATCCCCCTTCTTCTTCTTCTTCTTCTCTGAAACAGCATGCACTTTAAGAAGTGTAAGAGAGCTGCAATCCCTGAGAGATTTGCTAACAAGCAATTTGCACCAATGAAGAAATGCAGAGTCAGCATGACGTCAAATCAACACGCACACACATGCGCATGTTACAGGCAAATAACGCTCATGTGACTGAAGACTGGACACAAATCACGTCAGCCCGCAGTGACCTTGTCTTTACAAGTACATGTGAAAGACATACACAGACACACACACACAGGCAAATCCTACTCATGTTACTGGACACATGTAATGGAACAAATAAGCTGCCAAAAAATGGAACATGGCAGCACTTAACTGATGACAATACATCTGAAATACAAAACGTGAATCATAATTACTGCACTCACACACAGCAGCGAAAAGACAGAAAACTGTCATGCCATACATAAGTGTACATGGCTCTACCACAGCTGTAGCTCGTGGTTCTGGTTTTCATGTGGAATTAGTCCAGCTTCAGCCTTTTGATTTGACCAGCTCTGAGGAACAAAAGTGCCCCAATGTCCATTCCAAACCCATGCAGCGTAGCTCAATAATCAATAAAACACTCAAAATACGTTTCTTAAAAACTGTGAACTTCAACATCATGAAAGCCTTGCATCCTAAAGAGATACCATATTATTTCCTAATAACATAATCAATAAAGAATAGCTATAAGAATAAATAAACCAATTAATTGAGGGGAAGCACATTGTAGTAGCATACAGAGGTATGTTGAGATGAGAACGTAAATAATCTAATGCACAAATTCCCAATTCCCGGACAAAATGTGGCTGCAGTTCAAAAGAGCTTAACCGTGTGAAATCTTGGATCTGCCAACAGTGAGTCACCACAGAGTCACAAACCTTACCAGGGAGTTCCACCGACCTCTAAAAGCAGAGAACTTCAACAAGTGTCAAACAAGGGCGTTGCAACACATAGGCTCAAATTGTATGGCCTGTACATGGCTGTGAATATTTTTTAATGCATCCATATACACTTCCATTTAACAAGTCAAGACATTAGAACAGGACCACTGCAACCGTGACAAGGACAAAGCAATTACTGACTGAATTAAGAATTGAGATGACTGACTGAATGAATGAATGATATATTCCTTTACGCATAGCCTTGACTTAATGTTAACAACTCACTTGCTTTTTGTATACTTCCCAATTACAATCACATTCACATTTAAATGTAACTGGGTCAAATGCACACACACACTATCTCAAGCCGTGATCTCTAACTACTGGTGATGCACATTAGCTCTCACAGCTAATTAACGTGATTAGGTGATTATGCATTTGGGCATTAGAATGTGATTGCAGTTGTTACAGCATCCTTCTTAATGTTCATGTGCAGGAACAAACAGGAAAATGTGCATAAAAATATGTGCAAACAATAAATAAAAAGAAACATTTCACTTCTAGAAACATCTGAATTACAAAAGAGCATCGTCACTATTGATTAAGGATGATGACCATTATGAATGTATTATTTGGATTGAACAGATTGTGTGTTCTAAATGAATACAAATACAAAAGTACATTTTTTTTTTACAAAGCTTTACATTGAGAATATAGGTGTGCATCAGGACTGGGATCTAAAAGAATAAAAAAAAATGTCAAAGTGAATTAATTTCATAAAACTCACTTTTAGTCAAAACCATGTTTTTCATCTTTGGCTGTTTATTTTAAGAATTCAGCCACACAATGAAACATGAAACATAATAGCTGCTTACTCAGGCACATTAGACAGAGGATAGAATGTTTGCCAGAAACAACAGGGCATCAGAATCACGAGTTAAATATATGAACTGCAAATTGTTGTCACAATTTGGAATGAAATATGACTTCTTTTTGTGGCAGCCCTGTGTTTAATCACATATCTGTGTATCTAGGGCATAGTAGCGTGGTTAACATAAAACAAAATTTAATAAGGAGTAAACCACATCCATTTGCAGTTTTAATTCAAATGTGAATACAAAAAAAATATTTGGTGCATAAAACTGAATAAAAACTGAAAGTTGCTTTTTAATTTTACATGTCAGAAGGGGAAAATAAATGACTGGGATTTTCATTATCTATTGTACTACTTAAAAAAAAAGCTATTTGCACTTGCAGCAAGTTTTCTTAACAGAACTCATATAATGCATATAAAAAAATTACGCAGGCATTATTCACTAGCCAATTCTCCCCTATCACATGACAGTTACCAGACCAGCTGGAAAGGGTGAAGGCTAAACATAATGTGCTTCCTTCAAGACCTATGAAGCAAACCAGTGCATCTGTTCAAAATGCTGACCATAGGGCAGTGAATCACACTTGGAAGAAAGTGAAATCTGCCCTGTTCTGTATACATGAGTACACAGTCACCTGTGGCTGGCTAGTACCATTCTGGTTGATGGGGGATCTGGATTACACACTCCATCAACTCCTACACTGAGAGCATGTCCAATTTTGTTCTCTTGTCCATCAATGGCTGATGCGATCATTTGTCCATAGCACCATTTTGGAGACCCTTCATTCACTTATCTTCGGTAATGGTGTTAGGGTCCATAGCATCCTGTAAAGCACTGGGCTCAAGGTAAGAGAATTCTCACTGAATGGGATGCCAGTACATTTACACTCACTGAGTCACACCTAGGGCAAATTTAGCATAGCCAATTCAAATTCAAATTAAAAAATGTATTTCTCATACACAGTATGGAATGTAGTGAAATGTTTTTTTATGACTGTCTGTGTATAAAAATAGAAATAGAGTCATAAACAAAGAAAAACTGAATCAAAACATTTTGCCTGTGTTTGCTGTCAAGGAGTGAAAGCACTTCCCTGACTGAAACAGCTGTTGCTGTTGATGGACTGCCGGTTAGGGAGATCAGTGCAGATGGTATGTTCAGCTCATCACACCACGCTCTGGAGAGCTCACCCTGGTGGCTCTCAATGTTGCAAGCGTAGAAGGTCCTTAGTACCTGAGAGGGCAGTTTCATGGTCAGAGCAGTTGTGAGGCCAGCAGACCTCACCAGCACCATCTTGAATCCAATACACTTATTTTTATGCTTTTGGACTGTGTGAGCAAACCAGAAAACCTGGAGTAAACCCACATGATCATGAAATGAAACACAGCCAGTAACCCAAGCTTAGAATCAATTCCAGGCCCCTGGTGCTGTAAGGCAATGCTACCCACTACACCACTGTGCCACCCATTAGCACAGCATTTTAAGAATTACTGGAAAATAAAACGTACAGGTATGTTTCCTTGTCAACCATCTTGGGGACAGAAGTAGGTCTCTAATTTGTAATATGAGAAGAATCAGTGGTAAAGGCAGAAAGGCATAATGTAGTGAGGCTGATAGCCAGCAAAACCTGTCCCAAAAGGCTATGCAGTTCTACTTGTGAGAACCACAAGCTGAACATGAGTTGACTTAATGTTAGGAAAAGGTCAAGCTGCATCTTTCCAAACATGGGACTAGAACTTGATGAGTTCTCAGAACTGGTCAATTAAAGCTGGTTGATATGTTCTGACCTCACACTACCGTCATGCCCCTGTGGCACCACATTACTCCCAGACAGTGAGGGAGACATCTGTAGTGACTCTCTTCAATGTACATAGACCATGTAGACCTCTTGCATTAGGAAAGTCAAGTTACAGCCTATGCCCCACTAGCTCAAACAATGATATATCTTTGCCTGTGGTATTTGTGGTCTATCTAGTTCCACACACGATGAATTGTGTCTCCTATTTCATGTCAGCCAGCTCTTCTCTGACTTCACTGTAAGATTGAGTGCCATGAAGCGAGCAACAAGGGTGGACAAGGGTACTGAATGGTAGAACTTTAAATTAGAACCCCGACCAAGCAAGGTAAATCTCAAAAAGTGTCTGTGTTCTGCATTGATGGG